>NC_042964.1:7752077-7770844 GCF_901001165.1 Salmo trutta
GATAGATGTAACAAGAGTACACCACCTAGCTCCCAGCATCATATTATGTGAGTAAGCATTTCACGGTAAGGTGAAATACAACAGGTATTCACGGTAAGGTTGTTGTATTCGGCACATGTGACAAATAAACATTTGATATGATTTGATATCTTTGCAGTCATAGTTCAAGCCAGGACTTGATCGACCCAATATCAAGACCCTCCAGCCTTGGTTCAATCTCCAGCTCTCTTCTCTCACCCCTCATCCCCTCTGTCTGTCCAAGTAAGGACATCCAAGAACCCATCACCTCTGGGTTTCAACCCAACACCCAACCTTCACCCCTAGACCCAGGCCAGCCCTTGGTTCCATCCCCAGCAGGGCACACTCCACCCCCTATGTCTACCACTATCGATGGACGAATCTGAGGCCCAGGGGGCCAGCAGTAATCCATGGGCCCTGGATGAGTCACATCGATCACTCAGTCAATGAGATGGAACAACTCATCAGAGCTTCAACCCCAGAGCTCTCTCTCTCTGTCTCTTTGTTTCTGTCTCTCTGTTTCTGTCTCTCTCTCTCTGTCTCTCTCTCTCTCTCAAACGTTGGGCCAGTAACCGAAAGGTCACTGTTTATGCCCTTGAGTAAGGCAGTTAACCCAACAACAACTGCTCCCCGGGCGCCGTGGACGTCAATTAAGCCAGCCCCCCTTCATCTTGCGCTCTCTCTATCTCTCTCATTTCATCTCTCTCTCTCTTTCTCTCTCTCTCTCTCCCTCCCTCCCTCCCTGCAGTGGAGTATCATACGTCTGAGGGCTCAGTCTCAATCCTGCTGGTACTATTGACTTTTTAAGACTGTCAGTCCATCTCCAGCAGCCTCTATTATTAAAAACAGAACTTAATATCCATAGAATACATTACATACATGGTCTATGCCAGACAGTGTTGTTATGAAGTTTGTGTTTTTATGTGTACAATTGGGTTTTGGATTAAAGTATCAGCTATGAACTGAGTTGTTTTGTTTTGGATTAAAGTATCAGCTATGAACTGAGTTGTTTTGGTTTGGATTAAAGTATCAGGTATGAACTGAGTTCTTTTGTTTTGGATTAAAGTATCAGCTATGAACTGAGTTGTTTTGGTTTGGATTAAAGTATCAGCTATGAACTGAGTTGTTTTGTTTTGGATTAAAGTATCAGCTATGAACTGAGTTGTTTTGGTTTGGATTAAAGTATCAGGTATGAACTGAGTTGTTTTGTTTTGGATTAAAGTATCAGGTATGAACTGAGTTGTTTTGGTTTGGATTAAAGTATCAGCTATGAACTGAGTTGTTTTGGTTTGGATTAAAGTATCAGGTATGAACTGAGTTGTTTTGTTTTGGATTAAAGTATCAGCTATGAATTGAGTTGTTTTGTTTTGGATTAAAGTATCAGGTATGAACTGAGTTGTTTTGGTTTGATTAAAGTATCAGCTATGAACTGAGTTGTTTTGTTTTGGATTAAAGTATCAGCTATGAACTGAGTTGTTTTGGTTTGGATTAAAGTATCAGCTATGAACTGAGTTGTTTTGTTTTGGATTAAAGTATCAGCTATGAACTGAGTTGTTTTGTTTTGGATTAAAGTATCAGCTATGAACTGAGTTGTTTGTTTTGGATTAAAGTATCAGCTATGAACTGAGTTGTTTTGTTTGGATTAAAGTATCAGCTATGAACTGAGTTGTTTTGTTTTGGATTAAAGTATCAGCTATGAACTGAGTTGTTTTGTTTTGGATTAAAGTATCAGCTATGAACTGAGTTGTTTTGTTTTGGATTAAAGTATCAGGTATGAGCTGAGTTGTTTTGTTTTGGATTAAAGTATCAGGTATGAACTGAGTTGTTTTGTTTTGGATTAAAGTATCAGGTATGAACTGAGTTGTTTTGTTTTGGATTAAAGTATCCGGTATGAACTGAGTTGTTTTGTTTTGGATTAAAGTATAAGCTATGAACTGAGTTGTTTTGTTTTGGATTAAAGTATCAGCTATGAACTGAGTTGTTTTGTTTTGGATTAAAGTATCAGCTATGAACTGAGTTGTTTTGTTTTGGATTAAAGTATCAGCTATGAACTGAGTTGTTTTGTTTTGGATTAAAGTATCAGCTATGAACTGAGTTGTTTTGTTTTGGATTAAAGTATCAGCTATGAACTGAGTTGTTTTGTTTTGGATTAAAGTATCAGCTATGAACTGAGTTGTTTTGTTTTGGATTAAAGTATCAGCTATGAACTGAGTTGTTTTGTTTTGGATTAAAGTATCAGCTATGAACTGAGTTGTTTTGTTTTGGATTAAAGTATCAGGTATGAACTGAGTTCTTTTGTTTTGGATTAAAGTATCAGCTATGAACTGAGTTGTTTTGTTTTGGATTAAAGTATCAGGTATGAACTGAGTTGTTTTGTTTTGGATTAAAGTATCAGGTATGAACTGAGTTGTTTTGTTTTGGATTAAAGTATCAGCTATGAACTGAGTTGTTTTGTTTTGGATTAAAGTATCAGCTATGAACTGAGTTGTTTTGTTTTGGATTAAAGTATCAGCTATGAACTGAGTTGTTTTGTTTTGGATTAAAGTATCAGCTATGAACTGAGTTGTTTTGTTTTGGATTAAAGTATCAGCTATGAACTGAGTTGTTTTGTTTTGGATTAAAGTATCAGGTATGAACTGAGTTGTTTTGTTTTGGATTAAAGTATCAGCTATGAACTGAGTTGTTTTGTTTTGGATTAAAGTATCAGCTATGAACTGAGTTGTTTTGTTTTGGATTAAAGTATCAGCTATGAACTGAGTTGTTTTGGTTTGGATTAAAGTATCAGCTATGAACTGAGTTGTTTTGTTTTGGATTAAAGTATCAGCTATGAACTGAGTTGTTTTGTTTTGGATTAAAGTATCAGCTATGAACTGAGTTGTTTTGTTTTGGATTAAAGTATCAGCTATGAACTGAGTTGTTTTGTTTTGGATTAAAGTATCAGCTATGAACTGAGTTGTTTTGTTTTGGATTAAAGTATCAGCTATGAACTGAGTTGTTTTGTTTTGGATTAAAGTATCAGCTATGAACTGAGTTGTTTTGTTTTGAAGAGTTTACTCATCCATGTTGTTTGATAAGGTTTAATTAATGTGAGGGATTTCAAATAGAAAAATTAAATAACTGATTGGATGGATAGATAGATGGATGGATGGATGGATGGATGGATGGATGGATGGATGGATGGATGGATGGATGGATAGATTATAGATTGATGGATATATTATAGATAGATGATAGATTATAGATAGATGATAGATTATAGATAGATAGATAGATTATAGATGGATGGATAGATCGATGATAGATTATAGATAGATGATAGATTATAGATGGATGGATAAATTATAGATAGATGGATAGATGTGTGTGTTTGTGTGCATGCCCTGCATGCCATGTTATTTTCTGTCTCTATCTAGATCGTCTCGACTACATAAACAGACAAAGGATTGGATGAGACTTTAATTACAGACATGAATCAGATATATATCAGGAAGAACAGGAGAAAGTGACGTGAAAAGAAAGAGGGAGAGCAGGAGAAGAAAAACAAAAACTAAACCAAACAATGAGGGCTAGTGAACCAGACAGACAGACAGACACGAGGGGGAGTGAACCAGACAGACAGGCAGACACGAGGGGGAGTGAACCAGACAGACAGACAGACACAACGAGGGAGAGTGAACCAGACAGACAGACAGACACAACGAGGGAGAGTGAACCAGACAGACAGACAGAAACAATGAGGGCTAGTGAACCAGACAGACAGACAGACACAACGAGGGAGAGTGAACCAGACAGACAGACAGAAACAATGAGGGCTAGTGAACCAGACAGACAGACAGACACAACGAGGGAGAATGAACCAGACAGACAGACAGACAGACAGAAACAACGAGGGAGAATGAACCAGACAGACAGACAGAAACAACGAGGGAGAATGAAGCAGACAGACAGACAGACACCACAAGGGCTAGTGAACCAGACAGAAACAATGAGGGCTAGTGAACCAGACAGAAACAATGAGGGCTAGTGAACCAGACAGACAGACAGACACGAGGGGGAGTGAACCAGACAGACAGACAGAAACAATGAGGGCTAGTGAACCAGACAGACAGACAGACACGAGGGGGAGTGAAGCAGACAGACAGACAGAAACAATGAGGGCTAGTGAACCAGACAGACAGACAGACAGAAACAACGAGGGAGAATGAACCAGACAGACAGACAGACAGTCACAACAAGGGGTAGTGAAGCAGACAGACAGACAGACACAACAAGGGGTAGTGAACCAGACAGACAGAAACAACGAGGGAGAATGAAGCAGACAGACAGACAGAAACAACGAGGGCTAGTGAACCAGACAGACAGAAACAACGAGGGGGAGTGAAGCAGACAGACAGACAGACACAACGAGGAAGAGTGAAGCAGACAGACAGACAGACACATCGAGGGGTAGTGAAGCAGACAGACAGACAGACAGACACAACAAGGGGTAGTGAACCAGACAGACAGAAACAACGAGGGAGAGTGAAGCAGACAGAAACAACGAGGGCTAGTGAACCAGACAGACAGACAGAAACAACGAGGGCTAGTGAACCAGACAGACAGACAGACACATCGAGGGGTAGTGAACCAGACAGACAGACAGACACATCGAGGGGTAGTGAACCAGACAGACAGACAGAAACAACGAGGGGTAGAGAACCAGACAGACAGACAGAAACAACGAGGGAGAGTGAGACAAAACAGGTTGACAGACAGACAGAAAAGGAGGACAAAAGCAGTAAAAGACAGCAGAAGAATACTATAGAGTAATGTAGAATACTATAGAGTAATGTAGAATACTATAGAGTAATGTAGAATACTGTACTGTAATGTAGAATACTATAGAGTAATGTAGAATACTATAGAGTAATGTAGAATACTGTAGAGTAATGTAGAATACTGTAGAGTAATGTAGAATACTATAGAGTAATGTAGAATACTATAGAGTAATGTAGAATACTATAGAGTAATGTAGAATACTGTACTGTAATGTAGAATACTATAGAGTGATGTAGAATACTATAGAGTAATGTAGAATACTGTAGAGTAATGTAGAATACTGTAGAGTAATGTAGAATACTATAGAGTAATGTAGAATACTATAGAGTAATGTAGAATATTGTAGAGTAATGTAGAATACTATAGAGTAATGTAGAATACTATAGAGTGATGTAGAATACTATAGAGTAATGTAGAATACTATAGAGTAATGTAGTATACTATAGAGTAATGTAGAATATTGTAGAGTAATGTAGAATACTATAGAGTAATGTAGAATACTATAGAGTCATGTAGAATACTATAGCGTAGGAGACAGATAACCTATAGTGGGAACCAGCCAGTAGAATGCTGACTACCTCAGCCTGACTGTATGGAATCTAGCATGTGTGTGAAGGTTAGTCTAGTAGACGTATCCTTTGTATTGGTTAGACTGCAGGGCCAGCAAAACTCCCAGGCCCTTGTAATAGTCATCTCCCTTTCTCCCGGAGCAGTTTAATGAGCGGTCGCTGTCTCAAACGACCGTTGAAAGGCCTGCGTGTGTGTGGGTCACTGCCCGGTGCCTGGCTCTTCAGAGGGAGGGTTGAGGTCCGTGTAGAAACGTGTTCAAACAGACATGACCGCTTGAGGTTGTCGAACGCTGAGATCTGAATGGGCAATGCCCTGATTATCACTGCTATTGAAGGAGAGGAATGGAGGTAATTGTGACCTAGCTAAGATATTAAGAGAGGGAGGGAGGGAGGGAGGGAGAGTGAGTACTTTTAATGTATGTGAGAATGAAAGAGAATAGGCTTGTGTTTGTGCGTGTCCGTGTGTGTCCGTGTGTATACGTGTGTGTCCGTGTGTGTCCGTGTGTATACGTGTGTGTCCGTGTGTGTCCGTGTGTATACGTGTGTGTCCGTGTGTGTCCGTGTGTGTACGTGTGTGTACGTATGTCCGTGTGTCCGTGTGTGTACGTGTGTGTCCGTGTGTGTACGTGTGTGTACGTGTGTGTACGTGTGTGTACGTTTGTATACGCGTGTGTCCGTGTGTCTATGCGTGTATACGTGTGTGTCCGTGTGTGTCTGTGTACACTCTAGTGGGTTAAGAGGAGGCAAAGCGAAGTCACTCCTCAAATTGAATTGGCCGGGAATCCTGTTTTTCCCGACTGTGATGAAAAGTGTATCTGTGTGTGGTCTGTATTCTGGAGAATGTGCTCGCCTCCAAGGGGTCATACACTCTGATAGAGTGATTGTATTTCACAGATTTTGCCTTAAAAATGAATGACTGCGTTCTTCTTCGTTCTCTCCAACTCTGGCACTTCTCGTCTCTCTCTTTATCCGTGCTCTCTTTCTTTCTGTTCATTCCCTTTCCTTTCACCAAACTCTTCTCCTCTCTCTTCGAAAGCTGATTGATAGCTTCTCAATGAGACCCCCAGTGTAGCAGAATGTCTCAAGGGAAGAAAAAAAAGACAAGATGGTGATGTGAAGCTGGACTTCATGATCAGCTGTGTCGCTGGTGTAAAGGGCTCACTGGGGGCTCTTGTAACTGTGTGTTGTTATTCAGGGGTCCTGACTTCCCAGTTGACGTTTCCCCTGTAAATGTCATCCAGAGGCTGACAAACAACATTCCCACAGTGGGTCACCATCAAGACTGCGACAATGTTGCCACAAGGTTGCATGGACGTTGTGGCAAAAAATGTTTTTATTTTTATGAAACTCTTAACGTGAAATGCTTGGAGTTTCCAGTGTTTGTACTGCTGTAATGAATAGAAAAGTAATGTGAATAGGATATGTATTTGTTGAAAGGAAACACTCTTCCAGGGTCAATTGCTTCACAAATGACCTATTACTTACTTTGCAGTCAATAAAATGCCCACACGATGCTTTTCTGTCGTGGTTCATTCCGAAATGACCACTCAGACTTTGTCTCTCTCGACTTGACATATTTGCAGATCTATGTAGGCTCCAGTTGTTGTGATTCATTTTTGTATTTATAATTAACTTGTTCCGAATAACAGGAAGATCGTTCTAAGCTGCTGCTCTGTTAAGACCTTTCGGATGTGCCAAACTTTTCCTTTCAGTAAAATAAGTTGTAGTTGGGGCCTGCCAAGCTGCATTCTCGGTCTCCGGCCAGTGCCCGTTGGTGGAAGCGGTGGGATCAAGCTTCTCCACTATTCAGCAATTTTGTCATGGAGGGGAGGCACGCCGTCGCCAACAGAACGCTCCGTCTGCCTCCTCCTCATAGTGATTCATGGTAGCATTTGTACTTTCCCTGTCCACCACTTCTCTAAAGAAAAATGATCTTCCCATCGTGCAGAACTCAGCCTCAAACTCAGTTTCAAACCAGTGTAGCACAGGGATAGGACTGTGTGGCGCAGGGATAGGACTGTGTAGCACAGGGAAAGGACTGTGTAGCGCAGGGAAAGGACTGTGTAGCGCAGGGAAAGGACTGTGTAGCACAGGGATAGGACTGTGTAGCGCAGGGAAAGGACTGTGTAGCGCAGGGATATCAAATCAAATCAAATGTATTTATATAGCCCTTCTTACATCAGCTGATATCTCAAAGTGCTGTACAGAAACCCAGCCTAAAACCCCAAACAGCAAGTAATGCAGGTGTAGAAGCACGGTGGCTAGGAAAAACTCCCTATAAAGGCCGGAACCTAGGAAGAAACCTAGAGAGGAACCAGGCTATGAGGGGTGGCCAGTCCTCTTCTGGCTGTGCTGGGTGGAGATTATAACAGAACATGGGCAAGATGTTCAAATGTTCATAAATGTCCAGCATGGTCAAATAATAATAATCACAGTAGTTGTCGAGGGTGCAACAGGTCAGCACCTCAAGAGTAAATGTCAGTTGGCTTTTCATAGCCGATCATTGAGAGTATCTCTACCGCTCCTGCTGTCTCTAGATAGTTGAAAACAGCAGGTCTGGGACAGGTAGCACGTCCAGTGAACAGGTCAGGGTTCCATAGCCGCAGGCAGAACAGTTGAAACTGGAGCAGCAGCACGGCCAGGTGGACTGGGGACAGCAAGGAGTCATCATGCCAGGTAGTCCTGAGGTATGGTCCTAGGGCTCAGGTCCTCCGAGAGAGAGAAAGAAAGAAAGAGAGAAAGAGAGAGAGAATTAGAGAGAGCATACTTAAATTCACACAGGACACCGGATAAGACACGAGAAATTCTCCAGATGTTACAGACTGACCCTAGCCCCCCGGCACATAAACTACTGCAGCATAAATACTGGAGGCTGAGACAGGAGGGATCAGAAGACACTGTGGCCCTGATGAGCCTGATGATACCCTCGGACAGGGCCAAACAGGCAGGATATAACCCTACCCACTTTGCCAAAGCACAGCCCCCACACCACTAGAGGGATGTCTACAACCACCAACTTACCGTCCGAAGACAAGGCCGAGTATAGCCCACAAAGATCTCCGCCATGGCACAAACCAAGGGGGGGCGCCAACCCCAGACAGGAAGACCACGTCAGTGACTCAACCCACTCAAGTGACGCACCCCTCCTAGGGACGGCATGGAAGAACACCAGTAAGTCAGTGACTCAGCCCCTGTAATAGGGTTAGAGGCAGAGAATCCCAGTGGAGAGAGGGGAACCGGCCAGGCAGAGACAGCAAGGGTGGTTCGTTGCTCCAGAGCTTTTCCGTTCACCTTCACACTCCTGAGCCAGACTACACTCAATCATAGGACCTACTGAAGAGATGAGTCTTCAGTAAAGACTTAAAGGTTGAGACCGAG
Source organism: Salmo trutta (assembly GCF_901001165.1). Taxonomy (NCBI): domain Eukaryota; kingdom Metazoa; phylum Chordata; class Actinopteri; order Salmoniformes; family Salmonidae; genus Salmo; species Salmo trutta. The sequence continues at coordinate 7,760,861 of NC_042964.1, forward strand.
TCTGCGTCTCTCACATGGGTAGGCAGACCATTCCATAAAAATAGAGCTCTATAGGAGAAAGCCCTGCCTCCAGCTGTTTGCTTAAAAATTCTAGGGGCAATTAGGAGGCCTGAGTCTTGTGACCATAGCGTACGTGTAGGTATGTACGGCAGGACCAAATCGGAAAGATAGGTAGGAGCAAGCCCATGTAATGCTTTGTAGGTTAGCAGTAAAACCTTGAAATCAGCCTTTGCCTTAACAGGAAGCCAGTGTAGGGAGGCTAGCACTGGAGTAATATGATACAATTTTTTGGTTCTAGTCAGGATTCTAGCAGCCGTATTTAGCACTAACTGAAGTTTATTTAGTGCTTTATCCGGGTAGCCGGAAAGTAGAGCATGGCAGTAGTCCAACCTAGAAGTAACAAAAGCATGGATTCATTTTTTGCATCATTTTTGGACAGAAGGTTTCTGATTTTTGCAATGTTAAGTAGATGGAAAAAAGCTGTCCTTGAAACAGAGATGTTCTTGAAAAAAGAGATCAGGGTCCAGAGTAACGCCGAGGTCCTTCACAGTTTTATTTGAGACGACTGTACAACCAGCAAGATTAATTGTCAGATTCAACAGATAGGACTGTGTAGCGCAGGGATAGGACTGTGTAGCGCAGGGATAGGACTGTGTAGCGCAGGGATAGGACTGTGTAGCGCTGGGATAGGACTGTGTAGCGCAGGGATAGGACTGTGTAGCGCTGGGATAGGACTGTGTAGCGCAGGGATAGGACTGTGTAGCGCAGGGATAGGACTGTGTGGCACAGGGAAAGGACTGTGTAGCGCAGGGTTTCTCTGGAGACGCAGCGTTTTTATGGGCTGGTTCGGATACAAAACCAGAGGAATGTTGACATGCAGATGAATGATGCATGCCCCAAATCTCTGTCGGCCCAGTGGAGAGAAAGACAGAAAAGCTCTCACTTTACTTTTTCATATTTCACAGGACGCGTCTGGGATGCTATTTGATGTGCGACGCCCAAAGCAATCTGTATTTTTATGCAGGGCTGTCTATTGCAAACAGGGGCACACGTGGTTGTGCCAGGTCCGGGCGACACTAGCAGAGGCATGCTCTCATTTACTACCCAACTCTGTTTTACATGAAATAGTAGATCTTGTATAAGTGGGGCTCTTCAGAGGAATGCTTCACCAGTGAAATCTGAAATGCACAACCAAATACTTTCCACCATTTATAGCCTTATAGAATCTGATCCTTGTTGAACTCTTGACCCCAGCACTCAGAGTTCAGAGGTCGCTCACCAGCTCCCCGTATTAAGTTGTCCTGTCTTCCTATTTATCTTTTCATGTTGAATTGAGAGTTGAGGACATTGACTAGAGACCAACTACCTGTTCTACCTAGACGTCTCCTTCCTTCTCTCCTGTGCCAGTCCTCTACCTTCTCCACTACTCTTCTCTTCCATCCTTCCATCAACACCTTAACTCGTCAGTAAACCACTTCCCTCACTTCCCTCACCAGAGCCGGCCAATTAAAACTTGAAAAAACATTATTGGCAAAAGTCCAAATGTTCAGCATAGCAGATAAAGTCAGCGTTGGTGTTTCATTCCGTCTCTGCCTGGTGAGAGTCAGATAGGCCTCGGTCTTACTCGGCGTCTCATTAGAGCTGTGTGGATAGAGAGGGACAGCTTTACAGAGGCTGACAGTCTGTTGCCACGGTCACTAGCTGATTCACAGTAGGGCAGCACGCGGCCAGGCAAGGGCGGAGGGATATGCTCGCTTGCTGCATCGCAGGATGTCACACAAGAGCCTTCCCGGTTTCACATACTTCAATGGCTTTGAGTAAAAGTTCAGATTATCTCTGCTTTCCAATTTCCCATCTGTGGGGATAGACTTTCCCAGCAGTAACTGAGTAAATCTTTAGGAGCTTGTTTCAGCTTTAATATTGCAGATAGATTGTGGCTTCCATCAATGTAATTGTCTGAATAATTTCCAGTCCCTCATATATACTGTATATGTATATAAAAAATATAAAAAATCCTTTATTATTTTCCCCTAACCCTACCACCCCTCCCCTAATTGGACTAAACTAATGGACAATAACACTTAGGCTTCTACTTCCAGTTTATACTTTACATTCTATATACATTTTACTGACACAGAATATTTTTCAATAGTTATCTTCTGTTTGTTTTTAGTCCCATCCTTCAGCTCCACTCAACCCTCCCATCTATCTCTGAACACCATCCAGTCCCATCCTTCAGCTCCACTCAACCCCTCCCATCTATCTCTGAACACCATCCAGTCCCATCCTTCAGCTCCACTCAACCCCTCCCATCTATCTCTGACCACCATCCAGTCCCATCCTTCAGCTCCACTCAACCCCTCCCATCTATCTCTGAACACCATCCAGTCCCATCCTTCAGCTCCACTCAACCCCTCCCATCTATCTCTGAACACCATCCAGTCCCATCCTTCAGCTCCACTCAACCCCTCCCATCTATCTCTGACCACCATCCAGTCCCATCCTTCAGCTCCACTCAACCCCTCCCTTCTATCTCTGAACATCATCCAGTCCCATCCTTCAGCTCCACTCAACCCCTCCCATCTATCTCTGAACACCATCCAGTCCCATCCTTCAGCTCCACTCAACCCCTCCCATCTATCTCTGAACACCATCCAGTCCCATCCTTCAGCTCCACTCAACCCCTCCCATCTATCTCTGAACACCATCCAGTCCCATCCTTCAGCTCCACTCAACCCCTCCCATCTATCTCTGAACACCATCCAGTCCCATCCTTCAGCTCCACTCAACCCCTCCCATCTATCTCTGAACACCATCCAGTCCCATCCTTCAGCTCTCCTCAACCCCTCCCATCTATCTCTGAACACCATCCAGTCCCATCCTTCAGCTCCACTCAACCCCTCCCATCTATCTCTGAACACCATCCAGTCCCATCCTTCAGCTCCACTCAACCCCTCCCATCTATCTCTGAACACCATCCAGTCCCATCCTTCAGCTCCACTCAACCCCTCCCATCTATCTCTGAACACCATCCAGTTTTGATTTATATTTGCCATATATTTTTAAACTGTGCTGTGATGTTTCACCAAAGTTCTGAATATTTCTATTCTCATAGTTTCTACAGATTGTAAATTATAGATAAACATTTTTGCTAAGAGTATTATTATATTATTGATCAATTGATTATGACTTTTCAAGTCACCCATCAGTGTTATTTGCAGAGTTAGCTCCAGATAAATGTTGCAATTGTTCATCCATTCCTGAACCTGCGACCAAAAACAAGCTACACATGGGCCGTACCAAAACAAATGATCTACTGATTCTGCCTCTTTGCAGCAAAATCTGCAGAGCTGGGAAGATTGTATCCCCCATATATATAACATTCTATTGGTTCCAAGAATTTTGTATAATAATTTAAATTGAAAAACTTTAAGTTTTGAATCCGGCGTTGTTTTGTGTATCAGTTCATAAACCATGTGCCATGGAATCAGTACATCGATAATCTCTTCCCAACTATTTTGCAATCTATATGGCACAGCTGTCAATTTTTTGGTCCTTAAATGAAACTGTTATAATTTTTGATTTATCACAGTTTTCTTTAACCAATTTTGGTCTATAATGCAGGGCTTTGAGGGATTGTTGACGTTTCCGTTCCACTGGCCTCAAAGTGTCTTTGGAACCCCAAGCTACCCCAGGGATGGAACTTTGAGCTGGAGTAGCTTTGAGCCAAAGTGTCTTGAGAGTCTGTAGAGTGCCTTTGATAGAACTCAGCTCTCTATTGTGGAATGGGGATTGGAGCTACTCTCAAAGTACACTCAGTGTTCCACTCAGTGGTCGGTACGAGATGTGGAGCTTGGACCGACCAACTCTGTGTTATGTGTATAATGTAACTCTCTCTCTCTCGAGTCCCAGTGTGGGCTTTAAAGACTAGCTCAGCCTCCATCAAAGAGGCCTGTTGTCCTCTTGGAATAAAAATCCCTATAGCTGCATTGCCCTGCTCTGGCACAAGGGGGCAACACTAAAGGTTGTTGAGGGCCGAAGGCTTTGGCCAGACTGATCCGTGGAGAACAAACACCAAATTAGAACGGATGAATCTTTTCTAATTGGCTAAAGTATGCATCAGCCTGTCAAAGGTTCAACTCATCTGAAAATGGATGGAAATTGTATGGATATGAACACGTCATCTCAAACCAAATTGTATTAGTCACATGCTTCGTAAAGAACAGGTGTAGACTAACAGTGAAATGCTTTCTGACGGGCCCTTTACCAACAATGCAGAGGAAATAGAGAAATAATAGAAAAGTAAAACACGTAATAATTAAAGAAATAATAAATACACAATGAGTAATGATAACCTGACTATATACAAGAGGTTCCAGTACTGAGTCTATGAGTAATGATAACCTGACTATATACAAGAGGTTCCAGTACTGAGTCTATGAGTAATGATAACCTGACTATATACAAGAGGTTCCAGTACTGAGTCTATGAGTAATGATAACCTGACTATATACAAGAGGTTCCAGTACTGAGTCTATGAGTAATGATAACCTGACTATATACAAGAGGTTCCAGTACTGAGTCTATGAGTAATGATAACCTGACTATATACAAGAGGTTCCAGTACTGAGTCTATGAGTAATGATAACCTGACTATATACAAGAGGTTCCAGTACTGAGTCTATGAGTAATGATAACCTGACTATATACAAGAGGTTCCAGTACTGAGTCTATGAGTAATGATAACCTGACTATATACAAGGGGTTCCAGTACTGAGTCTATGAGTAATGATAACCTGACTATATACAAGAGGTTCCAGTACTGAGTTAATGTGCAGGGGTACGAGGTAATTGAGGAAGATATGTACATATAACTAGGAATAAAGTGACTGATAGTAAACAGTAGCAGCAACATACACTGAGTGTACAAAACATTAGGAACACCTGCTCTTTACATGACTGACCAGGTGAATCCAAGTGAAAGCTAGAGAAATATTGATGTCACTTGTTAAATCCACTTCAATCAGTGTAGATGAAGGAGAGGAGACAGGTTAAAGAAGGATTTTTAAGCCTTGAGACATGGATTGTGTATGTGTGCCAATCAGAGGGTGAATGGGCAAGACACAATATTTAAGTGCCCTTGAACGGGGTATGGTAGTAGGTAATAGGTGCCAGGCACACCGCTTTGTGTCAAGAACTGCAACACTGCTGGGTTTGTCACGCTCAACAGTTTCCTGTGTGTATCAAGAATGTTCCACCACCCAAAGGACATCCAGCCAACTTGAAAAAATCTATCAAATTTCAATCAAATTTATTTATAAAGCCCTTTTTACACAAAGTGCTGTACAGAAACACAGCCTAAAACCCCAAACAGCAAGTAATGCAGATGTAGAAGCGCGGTGGCTAGGAAAAACTCCCTAGAAAGGCCAGAACCTAGGCCGGACTATTCGGAACATATCAGGCCCGGTGGGAAATCTCCAGGTTCATTTTGGGAACGGATCCAACTTTTTGGACCCGTGAAGACCTATACTCTGCACTGTGGTTCATACACTGAAGTCTCGTCAGAGCTGCCATCTTCAACACAGCCTTCTGTAGGCCTCTGCTCCTGGCCAGGGCCTTGGACCAATCAGCTACTACCAGCCCCAGTGCAGTAAGGCCCAGTGTGTTCTTCCCTGGATCCTAACAGCTCACTCCACTGACCTGCCAATAACACCTCCAAGGGGCTAACTGCTCTCTCTCTGAACCGCCGGCATCCCTCGCCATGGCAACGCACGCCCAGCAGGCCGCACTGCTGTCAAAATCGGGGAGTTCTCCGAAAATATGAAAGACCAATGAAGGAGTGGGACACACGCAAGCACACACACACACACACACACACACACACACACACACACACACACACACACACACACACACAGAAACACACACACACACACACACACACACGTGAATGTTTTTGTACTATGGGCGAGATGCTCTGGTTCTATGAATGATATAGGTCTCTGTTGAGTTGTATATCAAAGGCAGCTTTTCTTCCCCACAAAACCTGATGTTCAGCACTTGTACTTGTATAAAATTGTAAAAGGGTTTAATATTTGAAGCGCCTCCTGAAATGATATTCAACGTTAAACAAGACACATCATATGGCTTGCATGGGGACTACTCTGTAAACATTTCCTTCTAAAATGAAAGTGTAAAAACAAGACAGCAATTTGCACAGGGTAATAGTCTCTCTGTGTTCCCTCAAACAGTTCATCATCAGCATTACAGCCACAGCCCAGGGAAAGAAGTTTCAAAATACATTTTGGAATCATTTTTAATCAAACCAAATACTGCTATTGCAATACTTACCATGCCATATCTGTGAAAGTGTTTCAGTTTATATTGTACTGTTGAGACTCACCCTTCATCTTCCTCTCTTCCTCTCTCCTCTTCATCTTCCTCAGGTCATTCTCATCCTGACCAAGTATTACCACGTCGACTCCAGCAAGGTCCTGGAGAGCTCCCTCTGGAGGTAAGCTCAAAAGGCTGTGTTTGTTTATAGTACCTGTTTAGGTTATGTCGGCGCCACAGCCCAGTCCACCTATCAGAACAGGGACTCACTGTGAGGTTAAAGTGGCAATATGTAACTTTTTTGGCGACCCGACCAAATTCACATAGAAATGTGAGTCATAGATCTGTCATTCTCATTGAAATCGAGTCTAAGAAGCAGTAGATCTATGTGCGCTATTTCTATTCTTCCTGTTCTTAAGTTTGGTTTTAGTGTTTTTTTACTTTCGGTTTTGTACACCAGCTTTAAACAGCTGAAAAACAATATTTTTGGTTATGGAAAATATATTTCACAGCGGTTTAGATGGTACAATGATTCTCTACACTGTACTGTCTTGTTTTGTCACAAAAACTGAAATTATGCAAACTATTAGAGTTTTAGCAACCAGGAAATAATGGCAGAGTGATTTCTGCATAGTGCACCTTTAAAGGGTGGTGGGTCGGTTTATCTCATTGCTGTGCTTCTCAGAAGACACACTGGCACCGAGTACGGACAGAACAGTTTGGAAGAACGACAAAACATCAGCTGGGGCTGGGAAAGAGAGAAAGTGGGTCGGTGGCATGGGGCGAGAGCGGGCATCTGTTTGGACAGATAGCTAATCAGTGTGGCACAGGGCAGGACAGTGGGCACCGTCTGGTGCCAGGGAGACAGGGTCACGACTCGGCCTGATGGGCAGACCACAGCAGCTTCTACTTAGTAGAACTGGCCAGTCAGCAGTGACATCTCCACTGTTCTCCGTTTCAGAGACTCAGAAGCTCAGAACCAATCACTCTAACACAGACATTTTGTTATTCTAAAACATAAACCCTCAAGTGGCAGGGTCCTGGTTCTAATGACAGAAATAGAAAGCCTTCAAACAGTAAAATTGTCTCACGCACAGGAGGTTGATGGCACCACAATTGGGGAGGACGGGCTGGTGGTAACGGCTGGAATGGAATAGGTGGAATGGTATCAAATACATTGTTCCCCCTGTGTTTGAAGCCATTCCATTTTCTTCGTTCCAGACCTTATTACGAGCTGTCCTCCCCTCCTGTGGTCTCACGATAGTGCTTCATTACTTCCCTGTACCTCACTGTGGGTCCTCTGCACTTCAAAAGGCTGGCCGCTCATTAGCTGTGACTGCTTGTCTCCCTCTAGCAGTCATATGAATAATGCACATACCATTTCCCCCCTGCTCCTGTTGATGTTTTAATTGTTGTAATTCATGAATCATTTTTAAGGTTCACCATGACAAACCAGTCTGGTCGGAAAAAAAAGAGAAGTTGAAAGAATCTAAACAAGCTCAAATTTAAATTACAAATCCGGCACGTTGTTAGCCTCCCTTCGTTATTGTCCGTGAACGGTGAAGAGAATTAGCATGTTTTTGTCAGGAGCCAAAATGGCCGCCGTGGTGTTGTTGTGCTGTTATTATGTGTGTGTGGGCGTCGGATTCCTGTCAGCTCCAGAATGGCTGTGCAGTTGCACTGCCACCTCCACTGTCCTTGAGCCTGGACTTTGATGTCGTCAAGCATGGGATCAAACGGTGGGGAAGATGGGGGAGATTAATGGGCTCAGCACCTCACTGTCAGGTGGTGTAGATCAAGACGCCAGGCAATGTGAGGCACAGCTCTGGAGGAAAGTTAGCTGAGAAGAAGGGAGAGAGGAACTTCTGTGAGGCTTCTGGGTCAGTGGGTTTAGGCGCCTGTCATCCGACGTGGCTTGCCTTTGGAGTCCTTCAGACTGGCTTGAAAGTCGGTGATGATTTCTTTGTGTGGGCTACATCAACCACTGCAAGGTGAAATGAGACAGATGGATACATCTGCCTGTACTTCTGCCTGTCTGTTTACCCCTCCTTTACTTTCTCAGTTCTTCTTGTCAATTCTCCTAAATTGGAGAGAGGTTCTGGTTAAGATTAAAAAGGTCTGTGAGAAACCCATGCATGTGGTCCCCAAACTGTCTCTGTACCTTCCTATGACTCAGCTGAAAGCCAAATGAACATCAACAGCGGTGATCCCAGCAATCCCGGCCCCAGTCTTCCCCGGATGCTTGAAGAGGGGGGGGGGGGGGGGGGATGGGAGGGGTATAGCGGTCCCATATTTTTCCAATCAGGATTAAGCCAGAGCGGATAATGGGTTTGTGGTGTGAGACAATCCTATGTGAACTGGGCTCCGGAGAGACGGAGTGGGAGGGATCCAAGCTGCTCCAACTGGCTATCTTTCACATGACTAAATTCTCAAAGATCTCTCACAGAATATCGTCATCTTGATTTTATTTCATTCTAAGAGAATATCAAAGGTGATTGATCTGATACAGATCTCGCTCAGGCACAGCGGGGACGACTAAATATTGATCATTTAAAGTGCTGGTCAATTATACGCTTCAGAATAGTGTATGTGCTTTTGCCCCTGCTGACACAACTCTCTGTGTAAAACCTGTCTGTTTAGGGTTATGTTCAGATACGACAGAGTTGAAAAAGTTAAGGATAAACCAAACGCTTCAAAGTGGCTTATGGGATTGATTTTTTTGAAGACCTCAGTTGCTCGCTTGTCTCCTACCAGTGTTCTTTGTTCTTCTTCATGTTCTGTGGAGTTTTGGCTCCCATCTCCATAGCTCTGACGTCAGCCATGGGAGTTTAATGCTGTGTCTCTGGCTCCGATAACCTGGGCTTTGAATCTGTTATGGCTGTCCCAGGATCCTCAGCTGGAGCACGCTCGACGAAGAGACCAAAACATTCCCTTTTCTCACGAGAACGGCTCTCTTTGTGATGTGAAAGGGCATGGTTGCTATGAAATTGAGGCAACCGAGGATGTTTATATCAAAAAAGGTTTATATCGAAAAGACACAGTTTGCGTTTGAATAAAATAATGATTTTCCTTGTAAGGAACATTTTACAATAGCTCCATATGAGACCAGAGACCTACCAAGAGGAGCGTTATAGCCAATTACAGCTATACTGAGATTGTAATGTGGACAACATTATTCCCCTCACACTCACACACCTCTCTCTCACTCTCAGGCTCTCTTCCCTCTCTTTATTGATTCTTTCAGAGACAAGGGAAAGAGGAAAAAGAGCGATAGAGCGACAAAGGGGAAAAGACAGTGATGGAGAGAAGAAGAGGGGAAGAGGGGAAGAGGGGAAGAGGGGAAGAGGGGAAGAGGGAAGGGGGAGAGGGGAACAAAGAGGGGAAGAGGGGAAGAGGGGAAGAGGGGAAAGAGGGGAAGAGAGGGGAGAGGTGAAGATGGAAGAGGGGGAAGAGGGGAGAAGAGGGGGAGAGGGGAAGAGGGGAACTGAGGCGTGGTATGCAAGAGGGGAAGAGGGGAAGAGGGGGAAGAGGGGGCAAGAGGGGGAGATGAGAGATTGTAGAGAGGGAGTTGATGAGTTGTTTAAGAGGGGAAGAGGGAGATGGGAAGAGGGGAAGAGGGGAAGGGGGAAAGAGGGGAAGAGGGAAGAGGGG
>NC_042964.1:7770944-7848444 GCF_901001165.1 Salmo trutta
CACCAAGAGGCAAGGACGAGAGGCAGCCCCCCAATTTTTTTTGGGGGGGGGGCATACGGGGAGTTCGACTAAGTCAGGGGTAGCCCTGACCTAACTTCCCGGGCGTACAGGAGAGAGCCGTGGAGCAAAACGTAGCCAATCAAGGAGTCAAGCGAGGAGCTTGACGCAAGATTCCGGAGAGAGGTACTGGCGGAATGGGCACGAAGGAGCAGCCGTGCTTACTGTGGGGAGCGAGTGATCGAGCAAGAACCATGTTATGCTGAGATACGCACTGTGTCACCAGTGTGTATCTTCAGCCTGGTGCGCTCGGCGCAACCTCCTCACAAGTGCCGTGCTAGAGTTGGCATTCAGCCAGGACGGGTTGTGCCAGCCATAAGCCCCAGACCTCCAGTGCGCCTTCTTAGCCCAGTACGTCCTGTTCCTGCTCCCCGCACTAGCCCTGAGGTGTGTGTTACTAGTCTGGCGCCTCCAAAGCCAGCCCCACGCATCAGACCTCCAGTGCGCCTGCCCAGCCCAGTACGTCCTGTTCCTGCTCCTCGCACTAGCCCTGAGGTGCGTGTTACTAGTCTGGCGCCTCCAAAGCCAGTCCCATGCATCAGTCATCCAGTGCGCCTGCCCAGCCCAGTGCATCCTGTTCCTGCTCCCCGCACTAGCCGTGAGGTGCGTGTTACGAGTCTGGCACCTCCAAAGCCAGTCCCATGCATCAGGCCCCCGGTGCGCCTGCCCAACCCAGTACAGCCAGTGCCTGCTGTGAGCACTCGGCCATTAGTGCGTCTTCCCAGTCCGGTGAGACCGATTCCTGCTCCACGCACTCTCCCTCCAGTGCGCATCCATAACCCAGTACAGCCAGTGCCTGCTGTGAGCACTCGGCCCTCAGCGGTGGTCTGCAACCCAGAGCCTTCAGCGGTGGTCTGCAACCCAGAGCCTTCAGCGGTGGTCTGCAACCCAGAGCCTTCAGCGGTGGTCTGCAACCCAGAGCCTTCAGCAGTGGTCTGCAACCCAGAGTCTTCAGCGGCGGCTTTTAGCCCAGAGTCTTCAGAGGCAGTTGGCGGTCCGAAGCCTCCGACGATGATCCATGGTCTCGTTCCTCCAGCTAAACAGATGTGGGGGGATCAGCAAGCGGTGGGGGTACTACGCCCGGAACCAGAGCTGCCGCCATAGACATTTTTCACCCACCCTACCCTCCCTTTGTGTTTTTTTTTGGGGGGGGGGGTTGTTGTTTGGGGGGGGAGTTTTTTGTTGTGGTGTTGGCATTCGGAGTCTGCACCTTTGGTGGGGGGGGTACTGTCACGTCCTGACATATATGTTGTTATTTTCTATGGTAGAGTGGTCAGGGCGTGACAGGGGGTGTTTTTGTTTGTTCTATGTTTTCTATTTCTATGTTGTAGTTCTAGTTTGTCTATTTCTAGGTTGTTTTTTGGGGGGGTTGACCTTCAATTGGAGGCAGCTGGTCCTCGTTGCCTCTAATTGGAGGTCATATTTAGTAGGGGTGTTTCTGCATGTTTGTGGGTGATTATATTCTGAGTAGTGTGTTTTTTCCCTCTCTGCGTCACGGTTTGTTGTTTTCTGGTCAGTTTAAGTATTTTTGTATTGCATCACGTTTCACTATTAACTTCTATTGGCTACGCGTCCCACCTGCGGGATTCAGCCAGTGAAATATCAGGGCGGCAAATTCAAAAACAACAAAATGTCATAATTCAACTTTCTGAAACATACAACTATTTTACACCATTTTAAAGATACACTTCTCCTTGATGTAACCACATTGTCCGATTTCAAAAAGGCTTTACAGCGAAAGCAAAACATTAGATTATGTTAGGAGAGTACATAGACAAAAATAATCACAGCCATTTTCCAAGCAAGGACACGTGTCAATAAAACCCAAAACACAGCTAAATGAAGCACTAACCTTTGACGATCTTCATCAGATGACACTCCTAGGACATTATGTTACACAATACATGTATGTTTTGTTTGATAAAGTTCATATTTATATCCAAAAACAGCATTTTACATTGGCGCGTGATGTTCAGAAAATGTATTCCCACCAAAACGTCCAGTGAATGTGCACATCAATTTACAAAAATACTCATCATAAACGTTGACAAAATATATAACAATTATTTAAAGAATTATAGATAGACTACTCCTTTATGCAACCGCTGTGTCAGATTTTAAAATAGCTTTACGGAGAAAGCACATTTTTTAAATATTCTGAGTACATAGCTCAGCCATCACGGCGAGCTATACAGACACCCGGCAAGTTCGGGGGCAACCTAAACTCAGAATTAGTATTCGAAATATTCTCTTACCTTTGCTGATCTTTGTCGGAATGCACTCCCAGGACTGCTACTTCCACAAGAAATTTTGTTTTTGTTCCAAATAATCCATATTTATGTCCAAATACCGTTTTGTTCGTGCGTACAGGTCACTTATCCAAAGGCATATTCTCCATTTAGTATTCTCCCTCTATTCTCCCTCTATTCTCCCTCTATTCTCCCTCTATTCTCACTGTAGTATTCTCCCTGTATTCTCACTTTAGTATTCTCCCTCTATTCTCCCTCTATTCTCCCTCTATTCTCCCTCTATTCTCACTTTAGTATTCTCCCTCTATTCTCCCTCTATTCTCCCTCTATTCTCCCTCTATTCTCCCTCTATTCTCACTTTAGTATTCTCCCTCTATTCTCCCTCTATTCTCCCTCTATTCTCACTTTAGTATTCTCCCTCTATTCTCCCTGTATTCTCACTTTAGTATTCTCCATCTTTTTGTCACGTCTGCTCCCGCTCCCCTTCTCTGGTGCTCGAGGCTGCCCATCAATACGCACACCTGTCACCGTCGTTATGCGCATCAGCGCTTCATTGGACTCCATCACTTTATTGATTGCCTCCTCTGTATCTGTCTATTCCTCAGTATGATCCTGGTGTCAGCGTTAATGTTGTTATGTTTCCCCTGTCTGTGTTTGGTTTTATGTCTGTTATTTATTAAATATTCACTCCCTGTTCTTGTGTTCCAGCGTCTGTCCTCACACTATTCTCCCTCTAGTATTCTCCCTCTATTCTGCCTCTAGTATTCACCCTCTATTCTGCCTCTAGTATTCACCCTCTATTCTGCCTCTAGTATTCACCCTCTATTCTGCCTCTAGTATTCACCCTCTATTCTGCCTCTAGTATTCTCCCTCTATTCTCCCTTTAGTATTCTCCCTCTATTCTGCCTCTAGTATTCACCCTCTATTCTGTCTCTAGTATTCTCCCTCTATTCTCCCTTTAGTATTCTCCCTCTATTCTGCCTCTAGTATTCACCCTCTATTCTGCCTCTAGTATTCACCCTCTATTCTGCCTCTAGTATTCACCCTCTATTATGCCTTTAGTATTCTCCCTCTATTCTGCCTCTAGTATTCTCCCTCTATTCTGCCTCTAGTATTCTCCCTCTATTCTGCCTCTAGTATTCACCCTCTATTCTGCCTCTAGTATTCACCCTCTATTCTGCCTTTAGTATTCTCCCTCTATTCTGCCTTTAGTATTCTCCCTTTAGTACTCTCCCTTCAGCATTCTCCCTTTAGAGGAGGGGTAAAGTATTGGTAGAGAGAGAGGAGGGGTACAGTATTGGTGGAGAGAGAGGAGGGGTACAGTATTGGTGGAGAGAGGAGGGGTACAGTATTGGTAGAGAGAGGAGGGGTACAGTATTGGTAGAGAGAGAGGAGGGGTACAGTATTGGTACAGAGAGAGGAGGGGTACAGTATTGGTACAGAGAGAGGAGGGGTACAGTATTGGTAGAGAGAGAGGAGGGGTACAGTATTGGTAGAGAGAGAGGAAGGGTACAGTATTGGTAGAGAGAGAGGAGGGGTACAGTATTGGTGGAGAGAGGAGGGGTACAGTATTGGTAGAGAGAGAGGAGGGGTACAGTATTGGTACAGAGAGAGGAGGGGTACAGTATTGGTAGAGAGAGAGGAGGGGTACAGTATTGGTAGAGAGAGGAGGGGTACAGTATTGGTGGAGAGAGGAGGGGTACAGTATTGGTAGAGAGAGAGGAGGGGTACAGTATTGGTAGAGAGAGAGGAGGGGTACAGTATTGGTAGAGAGAGAGGAGGGGTACAGTATTGGTAGAGAGAGGAGGGGTACAGTATTGGTAGAGAGAGAGGAGGGGTACAGTATTGGTAGAGAGAGAGGAGGGGTACAGTATTGGTAGAGAGAGAGGAGGGGTACAGTATTGGTAGATAGAGAGGAGGGGTACAGTATTGGTGGAGAGAGGAGGGGTACAGTATTGGTAGAGAGAGAGGAGGGGTACAGTATTGGTAGAGAGAGAGGAGGGGTACAGTATTGGTGGAGAGAGGAGGGGTACAGTATTGGTAGAGAGAGAGGAGGGGTACAGTATTGGTAGAGAGAGAGGAGGGGTACAGTATTGGTAGAGAGAGAGGAGGGGTACAGTATTGATAGAGCGAGAGGAGGGGTACAGTATTGATAGAGAGAGAGGAGGGGTATAGTATTGGTACAGAGAGAGGAGGGGTACAGTATTGGTAGAGAGAGAGGAGGGGTACAGTATTGGTAGAGAGAGAGGAGGGGTACAGTATTGATAGATTTATAAAGCAGATGTCACAAAGTGCTGTACAGAAACCCAGCCTACAACCCCAAACAGCAAGCAATGCAGGTGTAGAAGCACGGTGGCTAGGAAAAACTCCCTAGAAAGGCCGGAACCTAGGAAGAAACCTAGAGAGGAACCAGACTATGAGGGGTGGCCAGTCCTCTTCTGGCTGTGCCGGGTGGAGATTATAACAGTACATGGCCAAGATGTTCAAATGTTCATAGATGACCAGCAGGGTCAAATAATAATAATATTAATCACAGTGGTTGTCGAGGGTGCAACAGGTCAGCACCTCAGCAGTAAATGTCAGTTGGCTTTTCATAGCCGATCATAATGACAGGAAAAGCGAAAACCATCATGTTTCGGTTTGACAGATCTAGATTGAGGCACAGAGACGGTCTCAATGGGGGAAAACTGAGCTGACTACACTGACTGCTAGGGGCAGACTCCACTAAGCT
Organism: Salmo trutta; assembly: GCF_901001165.1. Classification (NCBI taxonomy): domain Eukaryota; kingdom Metazoa; phylum Chordata; class Actinopteri; order Salmoniformes; family Salmonidae; genus Salmo; species Salmo trutta. Next base: position 7,775,982 of record NC_042964.1, read on the forward strand.
GGCAGCCTGGCAAACAGCCTGCTGCCTGGCCTGCACCCTATCTCATTGTGGAGCAAGAGCCCCGTCTATGTTGATAGATAAGATGAGAGCCACCCTCAAGCTTGGATGAAGTCTGTCACTCATCAGTAGGCCAAGCTTGGTCCTGCTTCGACTTCGTCTCAGGCCTAACAAGACCTGTACCAATATATCCTCCAAACACTGGCTTCTCGGGCATTATCACTTAACTGTATGTGTGTGTTGTCCCTGATAGGGCATTACAGGGCTGGCCTGCAGATGGACTCAATGGGCTAGAGCACCATGTCGTCTGAAAGGAGATTTACATTGCCTTGGACATTCTTCTTCCTGGAACCAGAAGCAGACCAGGCCTCCAAACTACAGACAGCTGTCTGGAGAGAGAGGGAGGTGGGGGAGAGGGAGAGAGAGGGATAGGGGGAGGTGGGGGAGAGAGAGGGATAGGGGGAGAGGGAGAGAGAGGGATAGGGGGAGGTGGGGAGAGAGAGCGAGAGAGAGAGGGGGGAAGGGGGAGGTGGGGGAAGATAGAGGGATATGGGGAGGTGGGGGGAGAGAGAGGGATGGGGGAGGTGGGGGGAGGTGGGGGAGATAGAGGGATATGGGGAGGTGGGGGAGAGAGAGGGATATGGGGAGGTGGGGGAGAGAGAGGGATATGGGGAGGTGGGGGGAGAGAGAGAGGCATAGGGGGAGGTGGTGGGGAGAGAGAGGGATAGGGGTGGTGGGGGAGAGAGAGAGGGATAGGGGGAGGTGGCGGAGAGAGAGGGGTAGGTGGGGGAGAGAGAGAGGGATAGGGGGAGGTGGTGGAGAGAGAGAGGGAGGTGGGGGAGAGAGAGAGGGATATTGGGAGGTGGGGGAGCGAGAGAAGGGTGGGGGGTGGGGTAGAGAGACAGCGGTGTTAGGGGAGAGAGAGAAGGGTTGGTGGGGGAGAGAGAGAGGGATATGGGTCGGAGAGAGAGAGAGGGGTAGGGGCAGGTGGAGGAGAGAGAGGGAGATGGGGGAGAGAGAGAGGGATATGGGGGAGAGAGAGAGGGGTAGGGTGAGAAACTGTATTTGGCAGAGTCTCTTTCTCTCGTTCAATCTCTCTCTTTCTTACATCCTGTCTTTCCCTTTAGCTCACTGACATTCTCGTCCAGTCCTCATTCATTAACCCTCACCTGTCATGTCCATAACCGTGTTTCCAACAAGAACCTCAGAGTTCCAGACCTTACACTCTAGTCTATAGTTACATCAGTGCTGGCAAACCAGGAGTGATGGTGTCAGACTACATCTGGGGTTTGTAGTTTTTTGGTCTAGCAGCACCTTGCAGCATGTGGGTTATCTCTCCAGTGATATGCATGGGGTTTGTAGTTTTTTTGGTCTGGCAGCACCTTGCAGCATGTGGGTTATCTCTCCAGTGATATGCATGGGGTTTGTAGTTTTTTGGTCTGGCAGCACCTTGCAGCATGTGGGTTATCTCTCCAGTGATATGCATGGGGTTTGTAGTTTTTTGGTCTGGCAGCACCTTGCAGCATGTGGGTTATCTCTCCAGTGAAATGCATGGGGTTTGTAGTTTTTTGGTCTGGCAGCACCTTGCAGCATGTGGGTTATCTCTCCAGTGATATGCATGGGGTTTGTAGTTTTTTGGTCTGGCAGCACCTTGCAGCATGTGGGTTATCTCTCCAGTGATATGCATGGGGTTTGTAGTTTTTTTGGTCTGGCAGCACCTTGCAGCATGTGGGTTATCTCTCCAGTGATATGCATGGGGTTTGTAGTTTTTTGGTCTGGCAGCACCTTGCAGCATGTGGGTTATCTCTCCAGTGATATGCATGGGGTTTGGGTTGGCATGCTGCACCATAACGTACATTCGTTAGAGGATCTTAGATTTCCTTTGAGGTAGATTCTGTTTGGAATGAGTGGTGAGTGCAATGTGGAGAAAGGGATGTAGGGGATGTGGGATGTGGTGACTGGGATGTAGGGGATGTGGGATGTGGTGACTGGGATGTAGGGGATGTGGGATGTGGTGACTGGGATGTAAGGGATGTGGTGACTGGGATGTAAGGGATGTGGGATGTGGTGACTGGGATGTGGGATGTGGAGGGCTGATATCTGTGGGTGACTGTTATGAAACTTTTAGGAGGTTCACCTCACTCACACACACACACAAACACACACACACACACACACACACACACACACACACACACACACACACACACACACACACACACACACACAGAGGGATTACAGGAGGGACAGAGGGTGGAGAGGATGGACAGAGGGAGGAGAGGAGGGACAGAGGGTGGAGAGGAGGGACAGAGGGTGGAGAGGAGGGACAGAGGGAGGAGAGGAGGGACAGAGGGAGGAGAGGAGGGACAGAGGGTGGAGAGGAGGGACAGAGGAGGGACAGAGGGCGGAGAGGAGGGACAGAGGGAGGAGAGGAGGGACAGAGGGTGGAGAGGAGGGACAGAGGGAGGAGAGGAGGGACAGAGGGAGGAGAGGAGGGACAGAGGGTGGAGAGGAGGGACAGAGGGAGGAGAGGAGGGACAGAGGGAGAACAGGAGGGACAGGGGAGGAGAGGAGGGACAGGGGGGGGAGAGGGGGACATAAAATGGTGAGGGGGACAGAGGGAGAACAGGAGGGATAGAGGGAGGAAAGGAGGGACAGGGGAGGGGAGGACGGACAGAGGGTGGAGAGGAGGGACAGAGGGAGGAGAGGAGGGACAGAGGGAGGAGAGGAGGGACAGAGGGAGGAGAGGGGGGACAGAGGGAGGAGAGGGGGGACAGAGGGAGGAGAGGAGGGACAGAGGGAGGAGAGGAGGGACAGAGGGAGGAGAGGGGGGACAGAGGGAGGAGACGGGAGACAGAGGGAGAACAGGAGGGATAGAGGAAGGAGAGGAGGGACAGGGGGAGGAGAGGAGGGACAGGGGGAGTAGAGGAGGGACAGGGGGAGAACAGGAGGGACAGAGGGAGGAGAGGAGGTACAGAGGGAGAACAGGAGGGACAGGGGAGGAGAGGAGGGACAGAGGGAGGAGAGGAGGGACAGAGAGAGAAGAGGAGGGACAGAGGAGGAGAGGAGGGACAGAGGGAGAACAGGAGTGACAGAGGGAGGAGAGGAGGGGCAGAGGGAGGAGAGGGGGGACAGAGGGAGGAGAGGGGGGACAGAGGGAGAAGAGGGGGGACAGAGGGAGGAGAGGAGGGACAGAGGGTGTAGAGGAGGGACAGAGGGAGAACAAGAGGGACAGAGGGAGGAGAGGAGGTACAGACGGAGAACAGGAGGGACAGGGGAGGAGAGGAGGGACAGAGGGAGGGACAGAGGGAGGAGAGGAGGGACAGAGGGAGGAGAGGAGGGACAGAGGGAGAACAGGAGTGACAGAGGGAGAGGAGGAGGGACAGAGGGAGGAGAGGGGGGACAGAGGGAGGAGAGGGGGGACAGAGGGAGGAGAGGAGGGACAGGGGAGGAGAGGAGGGACAGAGGGAGGAGAGGAGGGACAGAGGGAGGAGAGGGGGGATAGAGGGAGGAGAGGGGGGACAGAGGGAGGAGGGGAGGGACAGGGGAGGAGAGGAGGGACAGAGGGAGGAGAGGAGGGACAGAGGGAGGAGAGGAGGGACAGAGGGAGGAGAGGGGGGACAGAGGGAGGAGAGGGGGGACAGAGGGAGAACAGGAGGGATAGAGGGAGGAGAGGAGGGACAGGGGGAGGAGAGGAGGGACAGAGGGAGGAGAGGAGGGACAGAGGGAGGAGAGGAGGGACAGGGGGAGGAGAGGAGGGACAGAAGGAGGAGAGGAGGGACAGAGGGAGGAGAGGGGGGACAGAGGGAGGAGAGGGGGGACAGAGGGAGGAGAGGAGGGACAGGGGAGGAGAGGAGGGACAGAGGGAGAACAGGAGGGACAGAGGGAGGAGAGGAGGGACAGAGGGAGAACAGGAGGGATAGAGGGAGGAGAGGAGGGACAGAGGGAGGAGAGGGGGGACAGGGGAGGAGAGGAGTGACAGAGGGAGGAGAGGGGGGATAAACACACTTATAAACACACACTTACAAACACACTCTTATAAACACACACTTATAAACACACACTTGTAAACACTACCTTGTTCCTGATCCACTCCTATTGTTTGTAAAATGTATTGTTGAGTCTTTAGTGAGGAGCTGCGTTTCCCCTGGTCATAAATTCTAAATGAGAGCCAGATGGTACAGGTCTATGTGGATCTGGCAGTACATGTTCAACTCTGTGTGTGTGTTTGCGTGTGAGCAAGTGTGTGTGTGCGTACGTGTGTTTGTGAGACATGCTGGATAAGAGAGCACAGCTATGCTAAAGTTTCCTGGAACAGTGTAACTCGAATGTGAGTAAGTTAGCCGTTAGCACGATGTTAGCGGGCACGCTAAATGGAACAGCTAGAGAGAGAACAAACCGGGAACACACAGACCTAATCCTCTGGTTTGTGTCTGTGGCACGTTCCCTCGTTCTCTCACACTGTGTCAGAAAGAGAGGGAGAGGGAGGGAAGGAGAAAGGGAGAGAGGGAGAGAGAGAGCTAACAAGCGGTCAAGACAACACGCACGCACAGCGGAGAATGTCTTGGCCACGCATTCCTGGTCATATCCACCCTGACAGAAAACACCTAACACCTAACGCGCACACACACACACACACACACACACACACACACACACACACACACACACACACACACACACACACACACACACACACACACACACACACACACAGTGCCACAGTAGACTGTATCCCTGCTGCTTCACATCAAAGAAACCCAGAAGGTGTGTACAGGCCTAAGGGGGTTGGCTGGCTCTGTGCTTCTATTAAAACAGCAGAACAACAGTTATTTTACATGGCTGTAAGGCTGATATAATACGTCTGGACAATCAGAAATACAGTTGTGTTATGGGAATCGCTGAAGGCTAGATGCTGATGCGTAGAGAGAGAGGAGAGAGAGGAGAGAGATGGAGGGAGGGAGAGAGAGAGAGAGAGATGGATGGAGGGAGGGAGAGAGAGGAGAGAGATGGAGAGAGGGAGAGAGAGAGAGAGAGATGGAGGGAGGGAGGGAGGGAGGGGAGAATGACGGAGGGAGGGAGAGAGAGAGAGAGATGGAGGGAGGGCGGGAGGGAGGGAGGGAGGGAGGGAGAGAGACGGAAGGAGGGAGGGAGAGAGAGAGAGCGAGAGATGGAGGGAGGGAGGGAGGGAGAGATAGCGAGAAGGAGGGAGAGAGAGAGACAGAGAGAGAGAGGGAGGAGAGAGAGGGAGGGGAGAGAGAGAGAGAGAGATGGAGGGAGGGAGGGAGGGAGTGAGGGAGGGAGGGAGGGAGAGAGAGATAGAGAGGAGGGAGGGAGGGAGGGAGGGAGGGAGGGAGGGAGGGAGGGGAGAATGACGGAGGGAGGGAGAGAGAGAGAGATGGAGGGAGGGAGGGAGGGAGGGCGGGAGGGAGGGAGGGAGAGGAGAGAGACGGAAGGAGGGAGAGAGAGAGAGAGAGATGGAGGGAGGGAGGGAGGGGAGAGAGATGGAGGGAGGGAGAGAGAGGACAGAGATGGAGGGAGGGAGGGAGGGAGGGAGAGGAGAGGAGAGGAGAGGAGAGGAGAGGAGAGGAGAGGAGAGGAGAGGAGAGGAGAGGAGAGGAGAGGAGGAGGGAGGGAGGGAGAGGACAGAGAGAGAGAGGGAGGGGAGAGAGAGAGAGAGAGAGAGAGAGAGGGAGAGGGAGGAGAGAGAGAGAGAGAGGGAGGGGAGAGAGAGAGAGAACTCTTCATAAAGTCTTATTGCTCTCCTATTTATGAGCTCCCTCTTTTTATATACACACGAACAATGAGCTTTTTGATAACGCTGCTCGGATAATTATCGTAAAACAATTGCCATTATCACGGTAACGACCTCGTTAGGTTGCCCGTTTTGGAACTTGGGGGAATCAGTTTGTTATTGGAGTTTTGGGAGATGAGCTGAGATGTTATTTCCTGTCAGATCATTGAAACTAAGCTACAAGCCAGACAGTTGAAGAGACAGAGGAAGAGAGAGAGAATGAGAGAGAGAGAAAAACAATTGAATTGAGTTGGTAGAGAGAGACAGAGCCAGAGAGAGATATAGCCTTAGCCACACATTTGGAGAGAGAGATATACAGTGTTAAGGTACAGTAGCACACAACTATTTTAGCAAGCAGCAGTAGAAGAACATACTCAACTAACGTTAACCTAACGTTTGGTAGACGAGGCAGGCAGGCATGCCGTCAAAGGGGTTTAAGAACTCTGCTAAATCATGTTATCCTGTTTCTATGAAACCTATTCAATCTGAAGTACAGTAGATTCTACATTGTAGAATAATATTGAAGACATCAAAACTATGAAATAACACATGTCAAGAGTGAGCAAAGCTGTCATCAAGGCAAAGGGTGGCTACTTTTGAAGAATGTCAAATCTCAAATATATTTTTATTTGTTTTAAAACTTTTTTGGTTACTACATGATTCCATATTTCTACAATGTAGAAAATAGTAAAAAAAATGAAGAAAAACCCTTGAATGAGTAGGTGTGTCCAAAATGTTGACTGGTTCTGTAAGTTAAAGCTTTAGGTGGGTTTTGGGTTTTGGGCAATGAAGGGAAACGGGCAGGAGCCGATAAGAATGAAAGAGGAAACTGACAAGGAGCGAGGGGTTTCTAGGGAGAGGCAAGGTCTGAGGGGCGATGGGCGTTGGGATGAAAGTGATGGTTGAATCTCCCTCAGCATCAGAGGGAGTTGCTGGCCCATTTCCCAGCATGCACCACAAAGCTGCCAGCCTATCCGCAAGCCTCCTCACCAGTGTGAAGGGGCCGGCTCAGGACCTGCCAAGCAAGACCACTGACCTGAACCGGCATGGATAGAGGAAGGGAGGCAGGGAGGGAGAGATGGAGGGAGAGCGAGATGGAGAGGGAGAGGGAGGAGGGGGTGTTAAATCAATCGGAATAGGATGTGGAGTGAAAGAGAGAGAGAGAAGTTGAGAGAGAAAGAATACGATAATAGTTGAATTAAAAATTGAGATAGACACCGTCGAAAGTAGACAGGGAAAGAATGATTGACAAAGAGAAAGACAGAAGAGGTAAAAACAGTAAAAACACCTGAGAGGAAAAAACTGTGCTAGAGAGGAGACAGATGGAGGTAGACAGGAGAGTAGAGTGGACTGACTGTGTGTCTGTGGTTTGACGCCCAGGTCTGTGCTGTGTGGTCTGGGCAGAGAACACACAGAGCACGGCCAGGCTGGAGGAGCCAGCTCTGACACAGGCCAGAGACGATCCCCGAAGACCCAGCGTCAGGAACTAGCTAGCTGCCCCAGCAGTCGCCATGGCGACCCATAACAATAACATAGCATAACTGTAGCTGTCCCTGGGGTCTGGGCCAAGTCTCCTTGGTAACAGTGGATACTGTTTATGATATAAAATAAGAATAGCATGAAGTTAGGGCTAGGTATAGGATTTTATCACATTTTAGGGAAGACCCAGATGTTGATCAGAGTCCAAAAGGTACAGAACGGCAGGCAGGCTCAGGGTCAGGGTCAGGGCAGGGGTCAGTAATCCAGGGCATAGTCTGTAAGGTACAGAGCGGCAGGCAGGCTCTGGGTCAGGGCAGGCAGAGGTCAATAATCCAGTGTGCTGTGACAAGGTACAGAACGGCAGGCAGGCTCAAGGAAGGCAGAATGGTGAAAAGTACAATGACGGGTGAAACAGATCAGGGTGTGACAGATTTTCACAAAGGAGTGAGAAGTATACTATACAAAAGTATGTGGACACCCCTTCAAATGAGTGGATTCGGCTATTTCAGTCACAACCGTTGCTGACAGGTGTATAAAATCAAGCACACAGCCATGCAATCTCCATAGACAAACATTGGCAGTAGAATGGCCTCAACTGGAGAGCTCAGTGACTTTCAACGTGGCACCGTCATAGGATGCCACCTTTCCAACAAGTCAGTTGGTCAAATCTCTCTTAGCTGGTCCAAACGGTCCCTCTGTTGGTGATTCCCTGTGGAATACCTTTATAACATGATGTGATTTAGACTGGGTTTGGTTGTTAAGTATGCTGGATCTTCTTAGCAGCTTTTCCAGCGCCTCGCAAAATGACTTTTAATGATGTCTTAATTAAAGCAGCATTTGGTGTAGCTTACACATATCCTCTTTCCTTCTCCTTTTCTCCTCTCACGCTATCTCATTCTCATCTCCGAATATGATTTCATGAGCTGCTGATGAGGAATCTGTGGAGGAATGGAGGAGGTGGGCTGGGAGGCTTTGGGGAGAGAGAGGGAGCCTCGCAGACTTAAAGACCATTGGATGTTGGAAAGCATTAGGATTATTATTCGCAGTGGGTCGATGTGGTTCACATTTCTGAAATCATTGACACCCTTGGTAAAGATGAGCAATAATGACTGTATAAATGAAGTCATTCAATTACTTAACTATATTATATGCTCAAAATGACTGAGAAACGATATTATTTTATACCAATACAATTACTCAGATAAAGATATTTAGTTTAATAATAAAAAAATAAAAATCTAAATAAAAGATCAATAGAAAACATCTAGTGAGCAGTCATCTGAGGCAGCAGGTAGCCTAGTGGTTAGAGTGTAGGGGCGGCAGGTAGCCTAGTGGTTAGAGTGTAGGGGTGGCAGGTAGCCTAGTGGTTAGAGTGTAGGTGCGGCAGGTAGCCTAGTGGTTAGAGTGTAGGGGTGGCAGGTAGCCTAGTGGTTAGAGTGTAGGGGTGGCAGGTAGCCTAGTGGTTAGAGTGTAGGGGCGGCAGGTAGCCTAGTGGTTAGAGTGTAGGGGTGGCAGGTAGCCTAGTGGTTAGAGTGTAGGGGTGGCAGGTAGCCTAGTGGTTAGAGTGTAGGGGTGGCAGGTAGCCTAGTGGTTAGAGTGTAGGGGTGGCAGGTAGCCTAGTGGTTAGAGTGTAGGGGTGGCAGGTAGCCTAGTGGTTAGAGTGTAGGGACGGCAGGTAGCCTAGTGGTTAGAGTGTAGGGGTGGCAGGTAGCCTAGTGGTTAGAGTGTAGGGGTGGCAGGTATAGCCTAGTGGTTAGAGTGTAGGGGTGGCAGGTAGCCTAGTGGTTAGAGTGTAGGGGCGGCAGGTAGCCTAGTGGTTAGAGTGTAGGGGCGGCAGGTAGCCTAGTGGTTAGAGTGTAGGGGTGGCAGGTAGCCTAGTGGTTAGAGTGTAGGGACGTCAGGTAGCCTAGTGGTTAGAGTGTAGGGGTGGCAGGTAGCCTAGTGGTTAGAGTGTAGGGGCGGCAGGTAGCCTAGTGGTTAGAGTGTAGGGGTGGCAGGTAGCCTAGTGGTTAGAGTTTAGGGGTGGCAGGTAGCCTAGTGGTTAGAGTGTAGGGGTGGCAGGTAGCCTAGTGGTTAGAGTGTAGGGGTGGCAGGTAGCCTAGTGGTTAGAGTGTAGGGGTGGCAGGTAGCCTAGTGGTTAGAGTGTAGGGACGGCAGGTAGCCTAGTGGTTAGAGTGTAGGGGCGGCAGGTAGCCTAGTGGTTAGAGTGTAGGGGTGGCAGGTAGCCTAGTGGTTAGAGTGTAGGGGGGCAGGTAACCTAGTGGTTAGAGTGTAGGGGCGGCAGGTAGCCTAGTGGTTAGAGTGTAGGGTCGGCAGGTAGCCTAGTGGTTAGAGTGTAGGGTCGGCAGGTAGCCTAGTGGTTAGAGTGTAGGGTCGGCAGGTAGCCTAGTGGTTAGAGTGTAGGGACGGCAGGTAGCCTAGTGGTTAGAGTGTAGGGGGGGGGCAGGTAGCCTATTGGTTAGAGTGTAGGGACGGCAGGTAGCCTAGTGGTTAGAGTGTAGGGACGGCAGGTAGCCTAGTGGTTAGAGTGTAGGGGCGGCAGGTAGCCTAGTGGTTAGAGTGTAGGGGCGGCAGGTAGCCTAGTGGTTAGAGTGTAGGGGCGGCAGGTAGTCTAGTGGTTAGAGTGTAGGGACGGCAGGTAGTCTAGTGGTTAGAGTGTAGGGACGGCAGGTAGCCTAGTGGTTAGAGTGTAGGGGCGGCAGGTAGCCTAGTGGTTAGAGTGTAGGGGCGGCAGGTAGCCTAGTGGTTAGAGTGTAGGGGTGGCAGGTAGCCTAGTGGTTAGAGTGTAGGGGCGGCAGGTAGCCTAGTGGTTAGAGTGTAGGGGCGGCAGGTAGCCTAGTGGTTAGAGTGTAGGGACGGCAGGTAGCCTAGTGGTTAGAGTGTAGGGGCGGCAGGTAGCCTAGTGGTCAGAGTGTAGGGGCGGCAGGTAGCCTAGTGGTTAGAGTGTAGGGGCGGCAGGTAGCCTAGTGGTTAGAGTGTAGGGACGGCAGGTAGCCTAGTGGTTAGAGTGTAGGGACGGCAGGTAGCCTAGTGGTTAGAGTGTAGGGACGGCAGGTTAGCCTAGTGGTTAGAGTGTAGGGGCGGCAGGTAGCCTAGTGGTTAGAGTGTAGGGACGGCAGGTAGCCTAGTGGTTAGAGTGTAGGGACGGCAGGTTAGCCTAGTGGTTAGAGTGTAGGGACGGCAGGTAGCCTAGTGGTTAGAGTGTAGGGACGGCAGGTAGCCTAGTGGTTAGAGTGTAGGGGCGGCAGGTAGCCTAGTGGTTAGAGTGTAGGGACGGCAGGTAGCCTAGTGGTTAGAGTGTAGGGACGGCAGGTAGCCTAGTGGTTAGAGTGTAGGGGCGGCAGGTAGCCTAGTGGTTAGAGTGTAGGGACGGCAGGTAGCCTAGTGGTTAGAGTGTAGGGACGGCAGGTAGCCTAGTGGTTAGAGTGTAGGGGGGGGGGCAGGTAGCCTATTGGTTAGAGTGTAGGGACGGCAGGTAGCCTAGTGGTTAGAGTGTAGGGACGGCAGGTAGCCTAGTGGTTAGAGTGTAGGGGCGGCAGGTAGCCTAGTGGTTAGAGTGTAGGGGCGGCAGGTAGCCTAGTGGTTAGAGTGTAGGGGCGGCAGGTAGCCTAGTGGTTAGAGTGTAGGGACGGCAGGTAGCCTAGTGGTTAGAGGGTAGGGGCGGCAGGTAGCCTAGTGGTTAGAGCGTAGGGGCGGCAGGTAGCCTAGTGGTTAGAGTGTAGGGGCGGCAGGTAGCCTATTGGTTAGAGTGTAGGGGTGGCAGGTAGCCTAGTGGTCAGAGTGTAGGGACGGCAGGTAGCCTAGTGGTCAGAGTGTAGGGGCGGCAGGTAGCCTAGTGGTTAGAGTGTAGGGGCGGCAGGTAGCCTAGTGGTTAGAGTGTAGGGACGGCAGGTAGCCTAGTGGTTAGAGTGTAGGGGCGGCAGGTAGCCTAGTGGTTAGAGTGTAGGGGCGGCAGGTAGCCTAGTGGTTAGAGTGTAGGGACGGCAGGTAGCCTAGTGGTTAGAGTGTAGGGGCGGCAGGTAGCCTAGTGGTTATAGTGTAGGGGCGGCAGGTAGCCTAGTGGTTAGAGTGTAGGGGCGGCAGGTAGCCTAGTGGTTAGAGTGTAGGGGCGGCAGGTAGCCTATTGGTTAGAGTGTAGGGGTGGCAGGTAGCCTAGTGGTCAGAGTGTAGGGGTGGCAGGTAGCCTAGTGGTTAGAGTGTAGGGGCGGCAGGTAGCCTAGTGGTTAGAGTGTAGGGGCGGCAGGTAGCCTATTGGTTAGAGTGTAGGGGCGGCAGGTAGCCTATTGGTTAGAGTGTAGGGGTGGCAGGTAGCCTAGTGGTTAGAGTGTAGGGGTGGCAGGTAGCCTAGTGGTTAGAGTGTAGGGGCGGCAGGTAGCCTAGTGGTTAGAGTGTAGGGGCGGCAGGTAGCCTAGTGGTTAGAGTGTAGGGTCGGCAGGTAGCCTAGTGGTTAGAGTGTAGGGGGGGGGCAGGTAGCCTAGTGGTTAGAGTGTAGGGGTGGCAGGTAGCCTAGTGGTTAGAGTGTAGGGGCGGCAGGTAGCCTAGTGGTCAGAGTGTAGGGGTGGCAGGTAGCCTAGTGGTTAGAGTGTAGGGGCGGCAGGTAGCCTAGTGGTTAGAGTGTAGGGACGGCAGGTAGCCTAGTGGTTAGAGTGTAGGGGGGGGGGCAGGTAGCCTAGTGGTCAGAGTGTAGGGGTGGCAGATAGCCTAGTGGTTAGAGTGTAGGGGCGGCAGGTAGCCTAGTGGTTAGAGTGTAGGGGCAGGCAGGTAGCCTAGTGGTTAGAGTGTAGGGGTGGCAGGTAGCCTAGTGGTTAGAGTGTAGGGGCGGCAGGTAGCCTAGTGGTTAGAGTGTAGGGGCGGCAGGTAGCCTAGTGGTTAGAGTGTAGGGGCGGCAGGTAGCCTAGTGGTTAGAGTGTAGGGGCAGGCAGGTAGCCTAGTGGTTAGAGTGTAGGGGTGGCAGGTAGCCTAGTGGTTAGAGTGTAGGGGCGGCAGGTAGCCTAGTGGTTAGAGTGTAGGGGCGGCAGGTAGCCTAGTGGTTAGAGTTTAGGGGTGGCAGGTAGCCTAGTGGTTAGAGTGTAAGGGTGGCAGGTAGCCTAGTGGTTAGAGTGTAGGGGTGGCAGGTAGCCTAGTGGTTAGAGTGTAGGGGCGGCAGGTAGCCTAGTGGTTAGAGTGTAGGGGTGGCAGGTAGCCTAGTGGTTAGAGTGCTGGGCCAGTAACTGAAAGGTTGCTGAATCGAATCCCCGATCTGACGAGGTAAAATCTGTTGTTCTGCCCCCTGAACAAGGCAGTTAACCCACTGTTCCCCGGTAGGCCGTCATTGTAAATAACAATTTGTTCTTAACTGACTTGCCTAGTTAAATAAAGGTTGAATTGAAAACAATTCTCAAAAAGGTAGGAAAGTTACAGAGGGAAGACATGCTAACCTCTCACCATTACCAATAACAGGGGAGGTTAGCATGTCTTGGTTGTATGATGTTTGACCCTCTGTAACTTTCTCACTCATCATTATTCACCATTCATTCAGGATGATCCGTAACCATGGTAACATCCACATTTATGGAGAAGTGTTTAGAAACATATTATATTAATAAAAGTGACTCCAAAATCACACAATACATTATTTAAAATGTATTTCTATTGGCCACAAAATAATCTGAAACAACCAAAGCAAACAGCAAATGCATCCAACAAGTTTGTAGAGTCACAAGTTTGATGTAGTCATTGTGTGCTGGACATATGGGACCAAATACTGAACTTTTGACTACTTTATTTATAAGAATATTTAGGGGTGTTAATCATTTTGACCCCTTCCTAATATTACTTGTTAAACAAAATCTCTTTCTCTCAGTAATTGTATTATTATAAAATAATATCATTTCAACAACCAAAAATTGCATACAATGTTGCTCAGTATTGAATGATTTATTTTATAAAGTCATTAGAGACTAATCTTTATCAAGGGGGTCAAGCAGTTAACTCTACTATATATGCATACTCACACGCGTGTGCGTGTGTGTGTGTGTGTGTGTGTGTGTGTGTGTGTGTGTGTGTGTGTGTGTGTGTGTGTGTGTGTGTGTGTGTGTGTGTGTATCTTGGGTTCAGGGCCAGGCTGAGCCGCAGGTGTGATAACTAAAAGATAGAGGTCAGTGAAGGGCAGCTCTCAGTGCCTCTTCACCACCACTACTGTACCACTACCACTACCGACTGCCTCTGGGTGAGTCCTGTTGACTGCCTCTGGGTGAGTCCTGTTGTCTGCCTCTGGGTGAGTCCTGTTGACTGCCTCTGGGTGAGTCCTGTTGACTGCCTCTGGGTGAGTCCTGTTGACTGCCTCTGGGTGAGTCCTGTTGACTGCCTCTGGGTGAGTCTTGTTGACTGCCTCTGGGTGAGTCCTGTTGACTGCCTCTGGGTGAGTCCTGTTGACTGCCTCTGGGTGAGTCCTGTTGACTGCCTCTGGGTGAGTCCTGTTGACTGCCTCTGGATGAGTCCTGTTGACTGCCTCTGGGTGAGTCCTGTTGACTGCCTCTGGGTGAGTCCTGTTGACTGCCTCTGGGTGAGTCCTGTTGACTGTTGACCATCAGATACATATCTATATTCACAGTCATGTGAAATCCATAGATTAGGTCCTAATGAATATTTCAATTGACTGATTTCCTTATAAGAACTGTAACTCAGTAAAATCTTTGAAATTGTTGCATGTTGCATTTATATTTTTGTTCAGTGTAGTTAAAGTATGAAATTCACAACTAAAGGTTTGCCAGCTAAATATCTTATAACTATTAATTTAACTGTCTAAAATGTGCTAAAATGCATTTATGCATTTGGTTTGCTAAATTAGTAATTAGTTAGCTATCTAGCTAAGTAGTTTGCTTTTTCCAATATCAAAGTTGGCTTGCTGGTAACAGCAGAGGATTCCTTCCTGGATCAACAGCCTTGCTGTCTAGTATTTGTTTTGTGTGTCCAGCAAACTATGAGTCAATTTGTTTTGTTACTTGCATAGCTTTATGAGCTGGAATGTCTGTCCTGCAAATAGTTTAGGTCAGAGACTGTATACAATGTTGACAATGCGCTCATTAGCATTTAGTTAGCATTCTCTATGGGATTTTACATTTACCTTTGGATTACAGAGGATAGCAGCCATGTAACCATGTAGCCATGTAGTTGTTTAATCAATCAATGAAATGTATTTATAAAGCCGTTTTTACATCAGCAGATGTCACAAAGTGCTTCTACAGAAACCCAGCCCAAAACCCCAAACAGCAAGCAATGCAGATGTAGAAGCATGGTGGCTAGGAAAAACTCCCTAGAAAGGCAGACACCTAGGAAGAAACCTAGAGAGGAACCAGGCTCTGAGGGCTGGCCTGTCCTCTTCTGGCTGTGCCAGTGGATATTATAAGAGTACATGGCCATTAAGGCATGATCGTTCTTCAAGATGTTCAAACGTTCATAGATGACCAGCAGGGTCAAATAATAATCACAGTGGTTGTAGAGGGTGCAACAGGTCACCACCTCAGGACTAAATGTCTGTTGGCTTTTCATAGCCGAGCATTCAGAGTTAGAGACAGCAGGTATGGTAGAGAGAGAGAGAGAGAGAGAGAGAGGGACAGAGAGAGGGAGAGTTGGTCAAACAGCAGGACCTGCGATAAGGTAGCAGGTCCGGTGAACAGGTCAGGGTTCCATAGCCGCAGGCAGAACAGCAGAAACTGGATCAGCAGCATAACCAGGTGGAATGAGGATGGGAACAGCCAGGAGTTGGCGGTCCTGAAGTATGGTCCTCGGGCTCAGGCCTTCCGGGAGGGGAGAGAGAGAGAAAGAAAGAAAGAGAACGAGCGAGCGAGAGAGATGGGAGAATTAGAAGGAGCATTCTTAAGATCACATAGGACACCAGGTAAGAGAGGAGAAATACACCAGATAGGACAGGCTGACCCTAGCCCACTGGCACATAGGCTATTGCAGCATAGGCTACAAAGATTTCGTGACTAGAACCTGAAAAGATGAAAACGCAGTCTTTTTTTTTGTTAATTGAAATTTCATGTCGTAAATGTTAGCAACACCTCCGCCTTTGCAGGATACACTAGTGTAACCAGCAGGACAGGCCTCATTTAAGGCAGTAAATTCATAAGGTAAATTCATGTTTATGATCAGTGATTAGTTAATTGACTATGAATGCCTTGGAAGTGAGGGATCTAACATTAAACAGTCCTATTTTGACATGTGAGGTACTATCGTAATCTCTTTCTACGATGAGGGGAATGGAGGAGGTCTTTATTCCAGTGAGATTGCTAAAGCGAAAACCACCATGTTTAGGTTTGACAGATCTAGATTGAGGCACAGAGACGGTCTCAATGGGGAAAACTGAGCTGACTACACTGACTGCTAGGGGCAGACTCCACTAAGCTGGCAGCCTGGCAAACAGCCTGCTGCCTGGCCTGCACCCTATCTCATTGTGGAGCAAGAGCCCCGTCTATGTTGATAGATAAGATGAGAGCACCCCTCAAGCTTGGATGAAGTCTGTCACTCATCAGTAGGCCAAGCTTGGTCCTGTTTGTAGGCGAGTCCCAGAAAGAGGGCCAGTTCTCTACATATTCTATCTTTCGGGAGGGGCAGAAAACAGTTTTCAACCAGCAATTGAGTTGTGAGACTCTGCTGTCGAGCTCATCACTCCCCCTAACTGGGAGGGGGCCAGAGACAATTACTCAATGCCAAAACATCTTTCTAGCTAAATTGCACTCTGAAGCTATTTTGCACTTGGTGACCTGACTGTTTCATCCAACATCGTTGGTGCCTAAGTGGATAACAGTATCCCTATACTTTTATTTTTTTATGTAACCTTTATTTAACTAGGCAAGTCAGTTAAGAACTCATTCTTATTTACAATGACGGCCTAGGAACAGTGGGTTAACTGCCTTGTTCAGGGGCAGAACGACAGATTTAGCATCAACACTTGCCCATTTTAACCTCAGCCAGCACCATCTTCAGATCAGCCTTTATGTCGGTAGCCCTGCCGCCTGGTAAACAATGAATGATTACTGGATTTGTATTTGTATTTATTATGGATCCCCATTAGTTCCTGCCAAGGCAGCAGCTACTCTATCTGGGGTTTGTTGTGGATCCCCATTAGTTCCTGCCAAGGCAGCAGCTACTCTATCTGGGGTTTGTTGTGGATCCCCATTAGTTCCTGCCAAGGCAGCAGCTACTCGTCCTGGGGTTTATTATGGATCCCCATTAGTTCCTGCCGAGGCAGCAGCTACTCTTCCTGGGGTTTATTATGGATCCCCATTAGTTCCTGCCAAGGCAGCAGCTACTCTTCCTGGGGTTTATTATGGATCCCCATTAGTTCCTGCCAAGGCAGCAGCTACTCTTCCTGGGGTTTATTATGGATCCCCATTAGTTCCTGCCAAGGCAGCAGCTACTCTTCCTGGGGTTTATTATGGATCCCCATTAGTTCCTGCCAAGGCAGCAGCTACTCTTCCTGAGGTTTATTATGGATCCCCATTAGTTCCAGCCAAGGCAGCAGCTACTCTTCCTGGGGTTTATTATAGATCCCCATTAGTTCCTGCCAAGGCTGCAGCTACTCTTCCTGGGGTACAAACACATTAAGACACTTATATTACACATAAAAGAAAAGATAAAACAGTACATCATATACCACTGTCACACCACTACAAATCCGTAACACAAAATGTATGATACCACTATACAACAATATTACAATGTACGTCTGTGTAGAGTGTGCTAGCACCCATGTTTGTATGTGTGGGTCTGTACCTGTGTGTGTCTCTCCACAGTCCCCGCTGTTCCATAAGGTGTATTTTTATCTGTTTTTTAAATCTGATTTTACTGCTTGCATCAGTTAACTGATGTGGAATAGAGTTCCATGTAGTCATGGCTCTATGTAGTTCTGTGGCCTCCCATAGTCTGGTCTGGACTTGGGGATTGATTGTGAAGAGACCTCTTGTGGCATGTATTGTGGGGTATGTATGGGTGTGTGAGCTGTGTGCTAGTAGTTTAAACAGACAGCTCAGTGCATTCACCTTGTCAACACTTCTTACATAAACAAGTAATTATTAAGTCAATCTCTCCTCTACTTTGAGCCATGACAGATTGACATGCATATCATTAATGTTAGCTCTCCGTGTACCTTTATGAGCCAGCCGTGCTGCCCTGTTCTGAGGCAATTGCAATTTTCCCAAGTCCCTCTTTGTGGCACCTGACCACATGACTGAACAGCAGTACAGGTGCGACAAAACTAGGACCTGTAGGACCTGCCTTGTTGACAGTGTTGTCAAGAAAGCAGAGAAGCGCTTTATTAACCCCATCTTAGCTACTGTTGTATCAATATGTTTTGACCATGACAGTTTACAATCCAGGGTTACTCCAAGCAGTTTAGTCGCCTCAACTTGCTCAATTTCCACATTATTTATTACAAGACTTAGTTGCGGTTTAGGGCTTAGTGAATGATTTGTCCCAAATACAATGCTTTTCGTTTTTGAAATATTTAGGAAGAACTTATTCCTTGCCACCCATTCTGAAACTAACTGCAGCTCTTTGTTAAGTGTTGCAGTCATTTCCGATACTGTAGTAGCTGACGTGTATAGTGTTGAGTCATCCACATACATAGACACAATGGCTTTATTCAAAGCCTGTGGCATGTCATTAGTAAAGATTGAAAAAAGTAAGGGGCCTAAACAGCTGCCCTGGGGAATTCCTGATTCTACCTGGATTATGTTGGAGAGGCTTCCATTAAAGAACACCCTCTGTGTTCTGTTAGACAGGTAACTTTTTATCCACCATATAGCAGGGGGCATAAAGCCATGACACATACGTTTTTCCAGCAGCAGACTATGATCAATAATGTCAAAAGCCTCACTGAAGTCTAACAAAACAGCCCACACAGTCTTTTTAGCATCAATTTCTCTCAGCCAATCATCAGTCATTTGTGTAAGTGCTGTCCTTGTTGAATGTCCTTCCCTATAAGCATGTTCAATGTTTGTTGTCAATTTGTTTACAGTAAAATAACATTGTATCTGGTCAAACACATTTTTTTCCTAATGTTTTCTCAGGGTTGGTAACAGGCTGATTGGTCAGCTATTTGAGCAAGCAAAGGGGGCTTTACTGTTCTTGGGTAGCGAAATTACTTTTGCTTCCATCCAGGCCTGAGGGCACACACTTTCTAGTAGGCTTAGATTGAAGATATGGCAAATCGGAGTGGCAATATCGTCCACTAATATTCTCATACATTTTCCATCCAAGTTGTCAGACCCCGGTGGCTTGTCATTGTTGATGGATAACAAGAATTGCTTTACTTCTGCCACATTCACTTTACGGAATTCTAAATTACAATGCTTGTCTTTCATAATTTGATCAGTTATACTTGGATGTGTAGTGTCAGCGTTTTAAGTCTAATATTACGGGTAATTGAGTCGCCAATGACTAGTGTTTTCAGTTTGTCAGATGGTGGGATGCTTCGGTGGCTCAGACCCCGTAACGGGTGGAGGAGATACCTGAGAAGGCTCGGTCTCTGACTCCGACTCGTTGCTTAATGGGGAAAACCGGTTGAAAGTTTCTATCGGCTGAATGAGAGACACCGGTTGAGCATGCCGACAGTATTTCTTTCCGGAAGCCGTGAGAGAATTGTCCGGCTGCTGGGACTGTGCAGGGGGATTAACACTACTACCTGTATTTACTGGTGGCACAGATGCTGTTTCATCCTTTGCTACACTTAAATTGCTCTTGACTAACAACTGCGTCTGAAGCCGGGCTTGCAACTCGGCTATCCTCACCATAAGGTACAGCGACTGCAAAGAGAAGGCATAATCGTACTTATATCATGATTGTGTGGAGAGACGGACCAAGGCGCACGTGCTCTGAGTTCCACATCTTTATTTTTGTGAAACTTACAAAACAAAAAGGAAATAAACAACGAACCGTAACATAAGAGGTGCAGCATGCACTAACTCAAAATAAGATCCCACAAAAACCAGTGGGGAAATGGCTGCCTAAATATGATCCCCAATCAGAGACAACGATAAACAGCTGCCTCTGATTGGGAACCATACCAGGCCAACATAGAAACAGAACGACTAGATAGAAACACCCCCCCATAGTCACTCCCCGACCTAACCAAAATAGAGAATAAAAAGTCTCTCTATGGTCAGGGCGTGACAACTTAGCTTTTTCAGTTGGAGGAGTCCTACAGATCCATGCCAGATAAAGCATTCCGGGTGAAAAAGTTTAATTAAAAAAGTCAAGTGAGGACAAAACTAAGACGTTAGTAAACTTTCTAAATACAGACTTTGATTAAACGGTTATAAAAGTAAAAAGCAAGAGCGTTTGGCAGGTAGCCAAGTAGCAACAAACAATGTGGAAGTGTGACGTGTAGCCATGTAGCCATGACCATTTCATGGTATATTTTCACAAATAACATCTTGTTTCAAGCCATCAATGACCTTAATTCTGTATTCATAACTACATGGTACCTGTACACATACTATACATAATTGTATGTTTTAGTATGTAGACTGTGTAAACTGTACACTGTACCAATCTCAGAGGGTAGCACAAGATGTCTCTGTAGAGTCATAGCATTAGAATGTATTAGCCATACTCTCAGGCCTGTGTGCGTGTGTGTGCGTGTGCGTGTGTGTGCGTGTGCGTGTGCGTGTGCGTGTGTGTGTGTGTGCGTGTGTGTGTGTGTGTGTGTGTGTGTGTGTGTGTGTGTGTGTGTGTGTGTGTGTGTGTGTGTGTGTGTGTGTGTGTGCCAGTCTCTCCCTCAGGTATGGGGCTATGGGGTGTTAATAATGGACACACACATCTCACCACGGATCACTCTGCCTTGACAAAAGGTGTTTTATTTGTGTGTGTGTGTGTGTGTGTGTGTGTGTGTGTGTGTGTGTGTGTGTATGAAGTTAGAAAGGAAAGAAATATGGACCTTAGTTACAGTATATTGAGCTTACAGTTTTCACAGTGTGTCCTCGGGGCTTTGGCATTCAAATGGACATTTGACAAAGGTACACTTCAGGAGAACGTTCACTGCCTGATATCGCCAACTTATGATGTCATCAACATGAGAACAGGATAAGCTGTATTTAAAACCTAGTTTAGGATGGATATAATTCACCTGCCCCTCTTTTGGTTCACTATATGTTAGCCTACTACTCCCAGGACTCTGTAGGGCACTCCTAAAAACACAAAGGGCTAAGGGCCTGTAGTAAAGGGAGTGGTGAGCTTTGTTGTTCTGACCAAACAGAAATACACAAATGTCCATAATAAAAAGCCCTCACCCCAGCCCTTACCCCAGCCCTCACCCCTACCCTCACCCCTACCCTCACCTCCACCTTCACCCTCAGTGCCAGTCTACTTGTACGGTATCTACTCTGCAGCCAGCAAGCATGTGGAAGAGAATGCAGACTGTTTCCTTCTACCCATGACATCTGACTGTAACATTACTTGAAAGTTCCTCTTCAAATGTGCATGCAAGTATTTCTAAAAATGAAAGGAGACCGTCTCATTTAAAGATTTAAAAATGTTCCTAATCAGTTCAGTACAAATTATTCTTCCCTGTGGGTTCAAGCTAAGCCTTTCTTCTCTTCTTCTTCCCCTGTTCTGTGTTCTACTCTGTCTTTCCTTGACTCTTCTGTTTCTAATTCTCCATCTTCAGATGGCCTTGTGCCATGTAGAGAACCACCACAGGCGATCTGATAGCCATTATGCTGGTTTCCCCTGGCTTCAACTCTCTAATTCCTGCTTTACCTGGCTTCAACTCTCTAATGCCTGCATCTACTGGCTTCAACTCTCTAATTCCTGCATCTACTGGCTTCAACTCTCTAATTCCTGCTTTACCTGGCTTCAACTCTCTAATGCCTGCATCCACTGGCTTCAACTCTCTAGTGCCTGCTCCCACTGGCTTCAACTCTCTAATGCCTGCCTCCCCTGGCCTCAACTATGTAATGTATGTACCCCTGGCTTCAACTCTCTTGTTCCTGCCTCTCCTTGCTTCAACTCTCTAAATCCTGCTTCCCCTGGCCTCAACTCTCTTGCTCCTGCTTCCCCTTGATTAAACTCTCTAATCTCTGCTTCCTATTGCTTCAATTCTCTATTGCCTGCTTCCTCTGGCTTCAACTATCTAATGCCTGTTTCCCTGGCTTCAACTCTCCTAAAATGTTATATAGGGGTGGAAAGACAAAGGAGAAAAATGTTACCACAACTGCTTTACCTCAATGCAGCATTAAGTAACTTGTCTCTAATGGGGTTTGGAATATAGGCTTTCCTTTTTAAACATAACGTGGAACAGTATAACCAAAACATTCATCAATAATATGCTGTTCTGAGGGTAAAACTATTTTACGGAGGATCTGTATAGAAACAAGTAACAGAAACCCCAGTAGATTGGATCTTTAATGCTATGTGATTGTGCCCTTTCATTTGATTATCTCATTGAAATAAGATCCCTTTGATGAAATGAATGAGGTTGAGGAAACCCTCAAGAATCAGGTAGTGATTACGTAATGCTCCTAATTCTCATTTTGCGGTTGGCAGTTGGCGGTTGGTTTGGACTGAATCAGGGGATCCTTTTTAACCCCCCTCAAAAATAAATCAGGGAGGATTTTAGCTAATCCTTTTAGCCCTGTGTGTGTGTGAGTGTGAGTGTGTGTGAGTGTGCATGTCTGCGTGCGTGGGTGGGTGTTTTTACCCATGCCGATATAAAGATGGAAGTGTACTAAGGCATCATGTTGTTGTTGGAGACACCCCTGCCTCATGGAGCCCAGGTCCGCCGCTGACGAGTTCATTTTGAAATTGATAACCGCTGCCTTGGCCTGGCTGTCAGCGAGATCGTTTTCCCATCAGCCCCCCAGGCTGTATGTGATGCGGCCTGGCTTCCGTTCAAGACTCTCGCTATCTCTCTCTCTCTCTCTCTCTCTCTCTCTCTCTCTTCCACGTTTCCTCTCTCCATCTCTCTTCCTCTCTCTCACACAGGGGTCCGATTAAATGCGGAACACACACTTCGGTTAAATGCATTCAGTTGTGCAACGGACTAGATATCCCCTTTCCTATTCTCTCTCGCCCGCTTGGTTTCTCATTCTCGGCTAATCCATTTCGCGGCACTGTCTGAGATATGCACTTTTCAATATGGCTGCTGTCCCATGACTCATTCCCACTTTGAGAGAGAGAGGGAGTGACAGAGAGGGGGAAGATAGATTTTTTCACACAGTGTTAATGCTGACAGTCGATTCCAAAGGTCTCTGCATGACGTCTTGGCACATTGAGGGGTAGACTCGGGATTGGCCAGATTTCCGGCTGCCCCCATCTTCGAATGACACACAGGAGCCCCCTGTCACAACCCCTGCCGTTGCCATGACAGCAGCTCACCAGCCCAGGAAATCACTTCCCCAAACTTCCCTTAGGAAGCGCCACACTTGAAACAAATGACAGTGAGAGAGAAAGGTAAGGGGGACAAATCCTCTCTATTTGTGGTCGTTTCTGCCGCCTGATGTAACCCTAGCCCCTCTTTTTAAGCTGTCGCTGTTGTTGTCTTCTAATAACATTAGCAGTCACATTAAACTCAAGACTTGCTGCTCTCGGCTAGGGAAAGTTGCTGACGCTGTCTCTCTCTCTCTCTCTCTCTCTCTCTCTCTCGCTGTCTCTCTCCCACTCTCTCTCATGGTAGCTCTCACAACTCATGGCCTAGCCACAGAGGAATTTAATTGAACTGATTTAAGGCACATAAATGCCAATAGAATGCGATGCAGTTAAGCATAAATCAAGTGTCTGATCTGGGGCTAGTGGGGGCTGGCAGACTGGCCGACTGGGAGCTGGCGTGGGCCCAGTCAGTTCCTATGATAAAGGGAGGTGTAGAATAGCTCTATTGATTAAGGAGGCGTCATGTTAGGATGATAAATATGGCAGTGGGCACACCAGGCTGCGAGTCCTGCGCTCAATGTAATATGTAGCACAGAGGAGAGGAGGTTTGGGAAGTATAGGCCTATACAACTATATCAGCTTCCTCACTGAATTGAGGAAATTCATGGATTACTTTTCACTTGAACAAGTACCGTGTCAGTTACTTAATGCACCGTAATCTGAGAATTTGAGTCTGCCAGCAGTTGAAAATTACAGCCCTTTATGGACAGACCTCTCTCTGCCCTCCAGCTGTGATTCATTAAACCGAAATGTCTGTGTACTGCTATCCCCGATACAGTGAAAACGTCTGTGTACTGCTATCCCCGATGCAGTGAAAACATCTGTGTACTGCTATCCCCGATGCAGTGAAAACGTCTGTGTACTGCTATCCCCGATGCAGTGAAAACGTCTGTCTACTGCTATCCCTGATGCAGTGAAAACGTCTGTGTACTGCTATCCCTGATGCAGTGAAAACGTCTGTGTACTGCTATCCCCGATGCAGTGAAAATAATAAATACATCTAAAAATGATGGTTGGCGGACCCTTTACCCCTCTTGTCTGTCTGAATGTGCAGGTTTTACGCACCAGCCAAGCTTCTGGGAGAGCGCCATGGTCCCCTTCTTGATTGTTTATTTAACCTTCACCACATCCTTTCAGACAATAAATATCTGCCTTTTAATATTCACCAGTTTGTTTTGGTCTTGGTCAGAGAAGTGCAGTTCTCCTGTTGACTGTTAGAGCTGACCGTTACAACCTGACCTGTCCCTATTCTGTACCTCCTTGCTGGGAGGGAGAGAGGGAGGGAAGGAATGAGTGGGGGAGAGAGAAATGGTAGAGGGATGACAGTGAGAGAGAAAGAGAGAGAGAGAGGGAGAGAGGGAGAGGGGAGAAGCTGGGATGACATGAGGGAGACAGAGGCAGAGAGAGCATGAGATAATCAAGAACAAAATCAAAAATAAAGACTGAAATCTTGCCTGGAGAGAGGTAGTCAGAGAAGACGAAAGATGATAGCCAGAGACATAAAGAAGAAGAAGAAAGATGATAGCCAGAGACATAAAGAAGAAGAAGAAAGATGATAGCCAGAGACATAAAGAAGAAGAAGAAAGATGATAGCCAGAGACATAAAGAAGAAGAAAGATGATAGCCAGAGATATAAAGAAGAAGAAAGATGATAGCCAGAGACATAAAGAAGAAGAAGAAAGATGATAGCCAGAGACATAAAGAAGAAGAAAGATGATAGCCAGAGATATAAAGAAGAAGAAAGATGATAGCCAGAGACATAAAGAAGAAGAAAGATGATAGCCAGAAACATAAAGAAGAAGAAGAAAGATGATAGCCAGAGACATAAAGAATAAGGAGAAAGATGATAGCCAGAGACATAAAGAAGAAGAAAGATGATAGCCAGAGACATAAAGAAGAAGAAGAAAGATGATAGCCAGAGACATAAAGAAGAAGAAAGATGATAGCCAGAGATATAAAGAAGAAGAAAGATGATAGCCAGAGATATAAAGAAGAAGAAAGATGATAGCCAGAAACATAAAGAAGAAGAAGAAAGATGATAGCCAGAGACATAAAGAATAAGAAGAAAGATGATAGCCAGAGACATAAAGAAGAAGAAAGATGATAGCCAGAGACATAAAGAAGAAGAAGAAAGATGATAGCCAGAGATATAAAGAATAAGAAGAAAGATGATAGCCAGAGACATAAAGAAGAAGAAAGATGATAGCCAGAGACATAAAGAAGAAGAAAGATGATAGCCAGAGACATAAAGAAGAAGAAGAAAGATGATAGCCAGAGACATAAAGAAGAAGAAAGATGATAGCCAGAGACATAAAGAAGAAGAAGAAAGATGATAGCCAGAGACATAAAGAAGAAGAAAGATGATAGCCAGAGACATAAAGAAGAAGAAAGATGATAGCCAGAGACATAAAGAAGAAGAAAGATGATAGCCAGAGACATAAAGAAGAAGCTGCGATAAAGAAGGAAAGAGACTCGCTCAATCTACACCTCACAGAAACAGACAGGCCCTGTCCCCTCCGTGCTTGGCCCTGTTCCATCAACTTTATAGCTGTTTAACGATGGTGACAGTTGCAGGAGAGAGAGGTAGTTAGAGTCACCATATAGCTGTTTAGTAGCGGTGACAGTAGTTGGAGTGAGGTAGTTAGTCACCTTATAGCTGTTTAGTAGCGGTGACAGTAGTTGGAGAGAGGTAGTTAGAGTCACCATATAGCTGTTTAGCAGTGGTGACAGTAGTTGGAGAGAGGTAGTTAGAGTCACCATATAGCTGTTTAACGGTGGTGACAGTAGCTGGAGAGAGGTAGTTAGAGTCACCATATAGCTGTTTAGTAGCGGTGACAGTAGTTGGAGAGAGGTAGTCAGAGTCACCTTATAGCTGTTTAGTAGCGGTGACAGTAGTTGGAGAGAGGTAGTTAGAGTCACCATATAGCTGTTTAACGGTGGTGACAGTAGCTGGAGAGAGGTAGTTAGAGTCACCTTATAGCTGTTTAGCAGCGGTGACAGTAGTTGGAGAGAGGTAGTTAGAGTCACCATATAGCTGTTTAACGGTGGTGACAGTAGTTGGAGAGAGGTAGTTAGAGTCACCATATAGCTGTTTAGCAGCGGTGACAGTAGTTGGAGAGAGGTAGTTAGAGTCACCTTATAGCTGTTTAGTAGCGGTAACAGTAGTTGGAGAGAGGTAGTCAGAGTCACCTTATAGCTGTTTAGCAGCGGTGACAGTAGTTGGAGAGAGGTAGTTAGAGTCACCATATAGCTGTTTAGTAGCGGTGACAGTAGTTGGAGAGAGGTAGTTAGAGTCACCTTATAGCTGTTTAGCAGCGGTAACAGTAGTTGCCGTACGAGCCCTGAGTCCTCTCGCTGTGACCAGTGATGTCCAGGTCACACAGTGCAGTCCTGAACATCCATTGCGATGGCTTCATTTCATAATGAGGACAGCAATCACTTTTGCGAGGCGCACTGCATGGTTGAAGTGACAGGAGAAGAGAAGATCACTGTGTCAAAACTTCCAAACGGTCAAAAGCATTTGATTTTCAGATGGGGGTGAAATCCAAAGTTATATATTCATTGGCTGTGCCATAGCTAATTTGTAAACGATAAATATTGATACATTACTTTCTCAATCACTTCATCTGCACTTCATCTGATGACAAGTTAATTAGTGGGTGACGGTGATTTCAATAACTAATTGGGGGGACAAGAAACAGACTACATTACCAACTAAAATGTACCAACTAAAACATACCAACAAAAATGCATCTTTCCTGTATCGTATCTGAGCCATCGAGATGCGTATCGAATCATCTTGAAATGGAATGGGCAGTGCATCAAATGGAATCCTATAGAATGATGAATTGATCAATTTCTCTAGATTCGATTTGTTGCAAGTCCATTAGGTTAAAAACGATTTAGAGAGTAGTTCACAAAATGCTGAACAGACCGTCCTACAGTACATTAGAGGAACTGAGAGTAGACCAAGGCAATGATGTATGGTGGTCCTGGAAAAGGAAAATCAGAAGGGAATTCACAGAGAGAATGCTCTGTTAAGTGAATCAACTGTAATATCTACTGTAAAGCTAATATTCCCCCCCCCCCCCAGGTCTCTAACTTTGCTATGTATGACTGGTGAAGTTATAATACATGATTTAGGTTGATTTTGTAGGGTGTTTGGGTGTGTGTTTGGGGGTGGGGGATTGTGTGTGCGTGTGTGCCTGGTTAACTGTGTGTCTACCTGCGTGTGTGTGTGTGTGTGTGTGTGTGTGTGTGTGTGTGTGTGTGTGTGTGTGTGTGTGTGTGTGTGTGTGTGTGTGTGTGTGTGTGTGTGTGTGTTTGTGTGTGTGAATAGATGTTGTCTAATACACTTGTCTATTTCTCTGTTTAACTCCTGCTAGCAACACTCTTGTATAAGACACCAACAGGGCTATGTAAAGAACACTATTAAAACGCTCTCACCGGATTATAGAATATTCATTTTCCTGCCTGCTCTTTTTGAATTTGAACAGCATCTCTCTGCAACGCGGCGGTGGTGAATCATCACACGTCTATTCAAAGACTTCCTGCGGTGCCAACCGAGACGGGTAGCTTAAAATCTCCTCAGGCTAAAGGCAACATGGCCAGATTTACTGTATGCCTCCAACCTGCTTTAATACAGTACAGAGAGGATTTTACTTTGCGTAGGAGTTGAAAAAATGAAGTACAGGTAACTTGATGCAGACAGTAACTTTATGTTCTATGTCTTTATGTTGTAAATACAGGTTTACATGGAGAGGTTTTTGTACAGTTTGAAAAGTGATGGAGAATAGTGACTAAGAATGGTGGGACAGCCTTTTTTAGGCTAGGTCTATTGAAAGATTTGAGTGGCAGATAGAGGAGCCATTAAATTGTGTGTGACTAAAAAGGAAGAGCCAATGGAAAAGCATTCCAATGGAAGAAGTGTGAAAAATTGAAGGGCTTCTTAACTGACATCATAGGCAAGCCTAAAGTTTGAAGCATCCCAGTCAAGTCGGCCATTTTGCTTGAATATCACAACAATATGAATCTGATTGAAGTGTTCTTCATTTCGTCTCTTTTATTGAGATGAGAAAACACAATATCATTAAGTTATTGATGTGGAAGTGCCCCTGTACATCCCAAGGAATAACGTACTTCAATTATGTTTAGACAAATGCTGACAGTTTATTAGGAACGAAGATAGAGAAAGACAGAAAGAAAGAGAGAGCGAGAGGGATAGCGAGAGAAGTTAGCGAGAGGAGAGGTGGAAAGAGAGAGAAAGGGTGAGTAAGAGAGAGACAGAGAGAGAAAGGGTGAGTAAGAGAGAGACAGAGAGAGAAAGGGTGAGTAAGAGAGAGACAGAGAGAGAAAGGGTGAATAAGGGAGAGAAAGGGTGAATAAGGGAGAGAAAGAGAGAGAGAAAGGGTGAGTAAGAGAGAGACAGAGAGAAAGGGTGAGTAAGAGAGAGACAGAGAGAGAAAGGGTGAGTAAGAGAGAGAAAGGGTGAATAAGGGAGAGAGAGAGAGAGAGAAAGGGTGAGTAAGAGAGAGACAGAGAGAGAAAGGGTGAGTAAGAGAGAGAGAGAGAGAAAGGGTGAGTAAGAGAGAGACAGAGAGAGAAAGGGTGAGTAAGAGAGAGACAGAGAGAGAAAGGGTGAGTAAGAGAGAGACAGAGAGAGAAAGGGTGAGTAAGAGAGAGAGACAGAGAAAGGTAAAGAGAGAGAGAGCGAGATAGAGATATATATTGGTGACAGAAGAAAATGTCAGAGGAAAATGTCAAGTGTCTCAACACCTTTCTCAGTTTCTCAGCACCGCTGCTCCCACCTCACACACTCTCACACACCCTGACACACTGGGTCCAAACGGATGTGTACTCACTGAGGGGAGGCTGCATATCAGCCTTGTTTTTAAAGGTCCAATGCAGCCGTTTTTATCTCAATATCAAATCATTTCTGGGTAACAATTAAGTACCTTACTGGGTGATTTGAAAAGTCATAGTCAATCGATCAATAACATAATAATAGTTTTGAATCTTTAATTTACAATCTGTAGAAACTATGAGAATAGAAAAGTTCAGAACGTTTGTGAAGCATCACAGCACAGTTGAAAAATATATGGCAAATAGAAATGGATGGTGTTAAATGGGAGGGGTTGAAAGGAGCTGAAGGGTGAGACTAATAACAACAAGGTAACAAATGTAAAATATACTGTGACTGTAAAATGTATATATGTTCAGAACTTTTGTGAAACAGCAGTTAAAAATATATGGCAAATAGAAATCAAACTGTATGGAAAATCAGAAATAGATGGGATAGGTTGAGGGTAGCTAAAGGACAGGACAGGACTAAAAACAAACAAAATATAACTATTGTAAAATAAATTGTGTCCGTAAAAGGTATATAGTGTTTATAAGCTGGAATTAAAAGCCTAAGTTTTGTTGTTCATTAGTTTACACCAATTAGGGGAGGGGTGGTAGAGTTAATGGAAAATAATAAAGGAGATATATTTTTTAAATATATGTTTAAATACACTACCGGTCAAAAGTTTTTGAACACCTACTCATTCAAGGGTTTTTCTTTATTTTTACTATTTTCTACATTATAGAATAATAGTGATGACATCAAAACTGTGAAATAACACATATGGAATCATGTAGTAATGTTTTTTTAAACATATCAAAATATGTTTTGTAATTGAGATTCTTCAAAGTAGCCACCCTTTACCTTGATGACAGCTTTGCACACTCTCAACCAGCATCATGAGGTAGTCACCTGGAATGTATTTCAATGAACAGGTGTGCCATGTTAAAAAATGTATTTGTTGAGTTTCTTTCCTTTTTAATGAGTTTGAGCCAATCAGTTGTGTTGTGACAAGGTAGGGGTGTTATACAGAAGATAGCCTTATTTGATAAAAGACCAAGTCCATATTATGGCAAGAACAGCTCAAATTATCAAAGAGAAATGACAGTCCATCATTGCTTTAAGATGAAGGTCAGTGAATCCGGAACATTTCAAGAACTTTGAAAGTTTCTTCAAGAGCAGTCGCAAAAACCATCAAGCACTATGATGAAACTGGCTCTCATGAGGACCGCCACAGGAAAGGAAGACCTAGAGTTCTACGTTCATTAGAGTTACCAGCCTCAGATTGCAGCCCAAATAAATGCTTCAGAGAGTTCAAATAACAGACACATCTCAACATCACCTGTTCAGAGGAGACTGCATCAATCAGTCCTTCAATTGCTGCAAAGAAACCACTACTAAAGGACACCAATAAGAATAAGAGACTTGCTTGGGCCAAGAAACACGAGCAATGGACATTAGACCGGTGGAAATCTGTCCTTTGGTTTGACGAGTCCAAATTTGTGATTTTTGGCTCCAACCGCCGTGTCTTTGTGAGACGCAGAGTAGGTGAATGGATTATCTCTGCTTGTGTGGTTCCCACCGTGAAGCATGTAGGAGGAAGTGTGATGGTGTGGGGGTGATTTGCTGGTGACACTGTCTGTGATTTATTTAAAATTCAAGGCACACTTAACCAGCATGGCTTGCACAACATTCTGCAGCAATACGCCATCCCATCTGGTTTGCGCTGAGTAGGACTATCATTTGTTTTTCAACAGGACAATGACCCAACACACCTCCAGGCTGTGTAAGGGCTATTTGACCAAGAAGGAGAGAGATGGAGTGCTGCATCAGATGACCTGGCCTCCACAATCACCCACCTCAACCCAATTGAGATGGTTTGGGATGAGTTGGAGTGCAGAGTGAAGGATAAGCAGGCAACAAGTGCTCAGAATATGTGGGAACTCCTTCAAGACTGTTGGGAAAGCATTCCAGGTGAAGCTGTTGGAGAGAATGCCAAGATAGTGCAAAGCTGCCATCAAGGCAAAGGGTGACTACTTTGAAGAATATGAAATATAAAATATATTTTGATTTGTTTGACACTTTTTTGGTTACTACATGATTCCATATGTGTTATTTCATAGTGTTGATGTCTTCACTATTATTCTACAATGTAGAAAATAGTACAAATAAAGAAAAACCCTTGAATGAGTAGGTGTCCAAACTTTTGACTGGTACCGTATGTAAGAATGTATATTTAAAATATATATATTTGGGATTTGAAATGATACAGACAATTACTTTGATGTAAGCTACAATCTATCTGTAATAGTAATGCTGATCTACCTCCTAAAAATATAAACATAAAAAAAGTACCTCACTGTGATTTTTTTCAATTAAAATTGTCAAAAAGTAACAAAAATAGCTTCTTATCAAAGAGTAATTTCTCAAGCAAGGATTTTGCTAGGTGTGTGTGTGTGTGTGTGTGTGTGTGTGTGTGTGTGTGTGTGTGTGTGTGTGTGTGTGTGTGTGTGTGTGTGTGTGTGTGTGTACCCTGTGGGGATGAACAGACTTGTCTGTGAACTGAAAGGCTGGCACACACACACACAAACAATAGTATACACGTGTGTGTGTGTGTGTGTGTGTGTGTGTGTGTGTGTGTGTGTGTGTGTGTGTGTGTGTGTGTGTGTGTGTGTGTGAGAGAGAGAGAGAGAGAGAGAGAGAGAGAGAGAGAGAGAGAGAGAGAGAGAGAGAGTGTGTGTGTCTGTGTGTGTGTGCTGTCAGTACACACAGTTACACAGGTGGTTGCTACGGGCTGTTTCCCTGGAGACATTCATCGCAGACTTAATTGGTTTATTTACAGTCCGCTGTTCGGGGAGCGGTGAGGTGTGTGTGTGTGTGTTCTGTGGTAATGGTGTTGTTAATGGCTGAGGAGTACCATAGGGTGCCTTGTATTTAGGAGAGGTAGAGAATCGGGGCAGAGTGGGGACAGAGTCTAGGAGAGGGGGGAGCGATAGGGAGAAAAAGAGAGAGACGGAAGATAGAGACCCTAATTGGGGGCTGCATAGGCGTGGCGCACTATGTAGGGAATAGAGAGCCATTTGGAACGTAGCCTCGGTGTGTGTGGTGGTGGTGGTCCCGTCACAGTCTGGTGGGCTTCATCTGAGCTTTGAGAGACAGGCTCAGGCACCATAGGGATTTCACACACTCCAATTCCTCTCTATCTATTATAACCTCACCTGTGTCCCGTCATCCTCTGCCTCCCTGTCTGCATCATATTATCCAATAGTAGGCCTCTGTCAGTGTCTCTGACTGTGTCTTTGTCTAAGTTTGTGTGTCTGTGACTGGGTTTATGTGTCTGTGACTGTGTTTATGTGTCTGTGTCACTTACTTCTAGAAGAGCACAGTTGTATTACACAGTACAGTACTCTCCATAAATGCTTCAAATGGGTGTGGTTAAGTTATGTTCCAAGAGTGGTTTGATCAGGCTGTTTGCCTGTTTATGGCCAGGGCATCATGTTTAGCCATCATCTCCTTCTTCATGTGTCTACCCACTAGGTCATCATCTCCTTCTTCATGTGTCTACCCACTAGGCCATCATCTCCTTCTTCATGTGTCTACCCACTAGGCCATCATCTCCTTCTTCATGTGTCTACCCACTAGGCCATCATCTCCTTCTTCATGTGTCTACCCACTAGGCCTCCGTCTCCTTCTTCATGTGTCTACCCACTAGGCCATCATCTCCTTCTTCATGTGTCTACCCACTAGGCCATCATCTCCTTCTTCATGTGTCTACCCACTAGGCCATCATCTCCTTCTTCATGTGTCTACCCACTAGGCCATCATCTCCTTCTTCATGTGTCTACCCACTAGGCCATCATCTCCTTCTTCATGTGTCTACCCACTAGGCCATCATCTCCTTCTTCATGTGTCTACCCACTAGGCCATCATCTCCTTCTTCATGTGTCTACCCACTAGGCCATCATCTCCTTCTTCATGTGTCTACCCACTAGGCCATCATCTCCTTCTTCATGTGTCTACCCACTAGGCCATCATCTCCTTCTTCATGTGTCTACCCACTAGGCCATCATCTCCTTCTTCATGTGTCTACCCACTAGGCCATCATCTCCTTCTTCATGTGTCTACCCACTAGGCCTCCGTCTCCTTCTCCATGTGTCTACCCACTAGGCCATCATCTCCTTCTTCATATGTCTACCCACTAGGCCTTATGCACATCATCGTGGGCTAATATCAAGTGATGTCACTTTTGATTGCCGGCCAATAAGTATTTTACCGTATTACTTTCCGCATGGGTCTGCAAAAGTCCACTGTCGGCAAATTCTGACATTATAATTCAGGAAGCCGAAGTGTGCTTCTAATGCAATTACGTAAATTAGGCTGAATGCTTTTAACACCCAATGTTTTTAGCATTCATCGAAGGACAGGCAAGGCGTGGGCCTTTTAATCTAAATGGGCTTTCCACAAATGTTCCTTTTTTTAACAATGAATAACAAGGTGATGAAGTGGGTGATGAAGTGGTTGTTGGCTCACACCTGGGGAGGAATGCATCTGTTGTGAATGGAGCCAAGATGGTGGCATGTGGGGTTGAGCCGGAATGTAGGCTATGCTGTTTCAGCACCACGGACAGCAACATAGAGGGGCTTTGTTGAACTAACCAGTACCCACTCTACAGTATTAAAACACACTGACATAATAAAGCACTATAAGGCAGAATCATTTTCAGTCGTGGAAAAACTTAATTGTTCAACTTAATTATCTGCATTAACCACATCTTATAGGTGTTGAGGAAACAATTCACTACCAGTTGTCTTTCAAAGCTATCAGTTATTTTTCTCCTTCATCAATATTTAAAATAGTTGTACTGGAATTTTAAATATCTGATTGCGTGAGTTGAATTGTAATGTGTGCACAGCATGTGTGTGTGTGTATGAGTGTATTTGTGTGTGTTTTGTGTGGCATGTCTTTGTGTGTGTGCCCAGTGGTTGTGTGTCCCGCTCCTCTCAGAGACATGGCAGATGCTGATGAGAGCTGAGGGCGTTACCCTGGAGGACACTGTGGCGTTTCCATATCGGGCCTCCCGCCTGCCACACGTTCTGCACCCTGGGAGAAAGATCACTCTGTTATTATGAGTCATCAACACTCTGACAACCCCCATGTGGGAGACGAGACCAATCCTCCCCCCCCCCCCCTCCCCCAACACACACAGAACAGGGCAGCACGGCTGGCCCTTGGATGTACACAGAGAGCTAATATTAATAATATGCATGTCAATCTCTCCTGGCTGAAAGTGGAGGAGAGATTGACTTCATCACTACTTATTTATGAGAGGTATTGACATGTTGAATGCACTGAGCTGTCTGTCTAAACTACTGGCACACAGCTCAGACACCCACGCATACCCCATCAGACATGCCACCAGAGGTCTCTTTACAGTCCCCAAGTCCAGACCAGACTATGGGAGGCACACAGTACTACATAGAGCCATGACTACATGGAACTCTATTCCACATCAGTTAACTGATGCAAGCAGTAAAATCAGATTTAAAAAACAGATAAAAAAACACCTTATGGAACAGCGGGGACTGTGAAGCAACACAAACATAGGCACAGACACATGCGCACACACACACACACACACACACACACACACACACACATACACATACACACACACACACGATAACATACGCACTATACATACACATGGATTTAGTACTGTAGATATATGGTAGTGGTGGAGTAGGTGCCTGAGGGCACACAGTGTGTTGTGAAATCTGGGAATATATTGTAATATAATTGTATAAACTGCCTTAATGTTTTTGGACCCCAGGAAGAGTAGCTGCTGCCTTGGCAGGAACTAATGGGGATCCATAATAAACCCCAGGAAGAGTAGCTGCTGCTTTGACAGGAACTAATGGGGATCCATAATAAACCCCAGGAAGAGTAGCTGCTGCTTTGACAGGAACTAATGGGGATCCATAATAAACCCCAGGAAGAGTAGCTGCTGCTTTGGCAGGAACTAATGGGGATACATAATAAATACAAATACAAATACAAAATACAAAATACACACTCACCTGCCCTTGCACCAAAAAACATTTCATATGCTACAGTACATTATATTAGTTCTCACAAGACACTTCTCCTTAGTATTATCCAACATATCCAAACTGGCTTAATAACTAGACGTTAGAACCATCAAAGGCACCATGAGACCTACCGCTGTTAACACTAATAGAAGTATGTAGGGTCTGATTCGTTTCAGGGAGAAGGCAAAGTGATACAGTTGTCAGAGATGGTTTCTCTGACATATTGGTTTGTCTTAGGTTTGTTGGATGTCAGCGCGGGCCGTTTACCCAGGAGACCTCGCCTCTGACATCAGGAAGGGGCGGGGCATCTGACATCTGTCAGTCCTGTCCGCGTTAGGTCAAAGGTCAAATTGATGAGATTAAAATGTAAAAAGATAGATAGAGAGGGTAAGAGGGCGATAAAGACACGCCAATCAGGATTATCTAGAGGTGAACAGTTCGGAAGAGAAGGTCCAGACCTGTCAGAACCGAGGCTTACTTGGTCCTGGTGTTGAACTTCCTTCATCATCGTTGATCTAATCTCAGTCATGCCTCTCCATATCCAACTGTATCCGTGGAGAGTTGCACAGTCAAAAGATCGCTCTATATACACTACTACACCCATCGGCTGGTTCAAAGACAGTAAGGCTCCTTTCATGTTGTAATCTTCTTTACGTTGGTTGTTTGATCACAGCCAATAAATAGCTCCTGTGGGTTCTTTTGGAACGCCCTGGACGAATGATGCGCTGGCACACAGCAGGGATGGGGGATGCCCATCCGGGCTTTGATGAAAGGCGAAGACCCTCAAGGCTTCCCGTGGTGATGGGTTGGGTTGGTAGGGTTGCGGGATGTGAAGGATTCCATGATGTTCACTGCTCTGTGGAGCAACCTTCCCTGTAGACCTGAGGACTGGAGTTAGCTCCCAAAGCTTATGCTCAGGCTTTAGCTCAGCTGGCTAATGGGGTGGGCTTACTAGTGTAGATAGGCCTACTTCTCCACCCTGCAACTGTGGTACTACTAGCACTGACCCACAGTGACCTCTGAACTCTTTCTCAACTGTAATTGGATCACTGAATCCTATTTTCCAAAAAAGTGAACTTTTTGTTTGGAGAACTCCAACATTTCAACAAAATGTCAAAGGTTAGAAATACAACTCTACCTAGGTTTGGTCTGTATACCTGTATCGGGGAATAAATAGCTTATTCTCTTTGTGAAGTCAGAATATGTCTATTGGAGCCTGGAAAGGGAAGGACTTCAAGAGAACTTTGAGATAAGTGACAGAGAACTCCTGTCAATCACTTTTGTGTGTTGTTGTCATGTGCAGCTCTACAGATCTGTATTCTACTGATACTGATGCCTTTCATAATGCTCTGTGGGTCTTCAGTAATGGTGCCAGGTTTTAGTGTTTCTAAACTGTCCCTGCTGTGTCTAAATATCAGTCTTACTGACTAATGCCAGTAATATTGTTTTGTCTTTCCTTAACACTCTTTTAATGAGACATGTAATTGGCTTTTTTTGTGGACAGATTAACGTATTTAAAAGGCTGAGAAAAAAACTCACGTTGTTATCGATTTCAAGGAAGGAAATTAGTCATTTTTCTCTTAGTAATTTTGCTGTTATCCCGACATGCCTTGGAGTGGTTACTGAGATTCAGTGAGGAGAAGATAGACAAGATGTTCTGTAATTTGTCTGATGATTAAAAGACACTAAATGAGTAAAGTAGTGTTTTATCTTCATATCTACACACCCGCTGAGCACAAACAAACAGTCTTTCACTTAGAGATGTAGGATCTTAATTTGATCACCCTGTTGCAGGGGAACTTTCCTGAAATGCAGGAAATGTAAAACTTGTAGTGTATTTGAGGTTTTATAAGGCTTCTGAAGTTTGTAATTTCCAATTAGAAATTTCAGACTTGATTCTCCCGTACTAAAAATGTATCAACCTCTACAAAAATGTCCGCTCATTAAAGTTCACATAATAATTCACATTTCCTGGCTCAAACTGGCTCAAATAATGATCCTACATCTGTAGATCCACTATATATACAAAAGTATGTGGACACCCTTCATATTAGTGGATTCGGCTGTTTCAGTCCCACCCGTTGCTGACAGGTGTATAAAATCAAGCACACCGCCATGCAATCTCCATAGACAAACATTGGCAGTAGAATGGCCTTACTGAAGAGCTCAGTGACTTTCAACGTGGCACCATCATAGGATACCACCTTTCCAACAAGTCAGTTTGTCAAATTTCTGCCCTGCTAGAGCTGCTGCGGTCAACTGTAACACGTTCTCTGGAGTGATGAATAACGCTTCACAATCTGGGAGTGTGAAGGACGAATCTGGGTTTGGCGGATTCCAGGAGACCTGCCCCAATGCATAATGCCAACTGTAAAGTTTGGTGGAGGAGGAATAATAATGGTCTGGGGCTGTTTTCTATGGTTTGGGCTAGGCCCCTTAGTTCCAGTGAAGGGAAATCTTAACACTACCACATACAATTACTTTCTAGACGATTCTGTGCTTCCAACGTTGTGGCAACAGTTTGGGGAAGGCCCTGTCCTGTTTCAGCATGACAATGCCCCCGTGCACAAAACGTTGTCCATTCAGAAATGGTTTGTCGAGATCGGTGTGGAAGAACTTGACTGGCCTGCACAGAGCCCTGACGTCAACCCCATCGAACACATTTGGAATAGATTGCTAACACTAATGGTCTTGTGGCTGAATGGAAGCAAGTCCCCACAGCAATGTTCCAACATCTAGTGGAGTGGAACCTACAGCAAAACTCCATATTAACGCCCATGGTTTTGGAATGAGATGTTGGACGAGCAGGTGTCCACATAAATGTAGTGTATGTAAGGCTCACACACAGAGTGAGATAGTCTGATGGATCCCCTCATACTATAGACATTCTCTACCATGGCACATCTTTATATTTTAACCTTGATTTAAAAAGAGCAAATTCTTATTTACTGGCCCAACACCATAACCACTAGACTACCTGCTGGTTACTAGTCCAACACCATAACCACTAGGTTACCTGCTGGTTACTAGTCCAACACCATAACCACTAGGTTACCTGCTGGTTACTAGTCCAACACCATAACCACTATACTACCTGCTGGTTACTAGTCCAACACCATAACCACTAGACTACCTGCTGGTTACTAGTCCAACACCATAACCACTATACTACCTGCTGGTTACTAGTCCAACACCATAACCACTAGGCTACCTGCTGGTTACTAGTCCAACACCATAACCACTAGACTACCTGCTGGTTACTAGTCCAACACCATAACCACTAGACTACCTGCTGGTCACTAGTCCAACACCATAACCACTAGGTTACCTGCTGGTTACTAGTCCAGCACCATAACCACTATACTACCTGCTGGTTACTAGTACAACACCATAACCACTAGACTACCTGCTGGTTACTGGCCCAACACTCTAACCACTAGACTACCTGCTGGTTACTAGTCCAACGCTCTAACCACTAGGCTACCTACTGGTTACTAGCCCAACACTAACCACTAGACTACCTGCTGGTTACTGGCCCAACACTCTAACCACTAGGCTACCTACTGGTTACTAGCCCAACACTCTAACCACTAGGCTACCTGCTGGTTACTGGCCCAACGCTCTAACCACTAGGCTACATGTATACAGATTCATGTATACAGCAGATACAGCTGAAGGATGCTCTTACTCTTCTGTTCCTCATTCTTTCTTTCTTTCTCTCTCACATGAATGTGCACACACACGCACACACACACATGCACACACACGCGCACACACACATGCACACACACAGAGGCACACGACACACAGGGATGAGCCATAATGAATGATATCGGGAATGTGCGGAGCTCGGCGTAGCCTGTCCCCAAAGGTCTTCATGAGGATGTCATTTAGATAAATGTTCCCAATTAAAGCCCTGCCTTCCTGTATTAATTTGGGACATGGGTGCGTGGGTGGAGGGGTGGGGGGTTACGGCGAGGGGGGGGACTAATGACACTGTCGGCTCCTCCACTGAGCCGGATCCAACCGGTGGATGTGGGCGGCGGTGGAGTCATCTTTACCAGATTTGGATGAGGAAGTGGTCGTGAGGGACTTTGACGCACACTGATGCAAAGACAAACATACACACACATGCACACACATACAAACACACACACACACACACCAGAACTATACATTATGATGGCTCTTCACAAAGGGTGCATACTGAAAAGCTATCAAAAGTAAACTTGAAGATTTTTTCCCTTCAGAATGAGTCCCGTTTTATTCTGTGTCACAGAGTTGAAGGAGATACCTGATGTAATCAAAAGCTGCCTCACGGCAACTCTTCTCACCTCTCAACACTGTTTCAACTATCTCTTCATTCACTTCTCCATCTCCCTCCTTCCCTCTCTCCCACCACCTCTCCCTCCCTCTCTCTCACCACCTCTCCCTCCCTCTCTCCCACCACCTCTCCCTCCCTCTTTCTCTCCCACCACCTCTCCCTCTCTCTTTCTCTCCCACCACCTCTCCCTCCCTCCCTCTCTCTCTCCCACCACCTCTCCCTCCCTCTCTCCCACCACCTCTCCCTCCCTCTTTCTCTCCCACCACCTCTCCCTCCCTCTCTCCCACCACCTCTCGCTCTAAACTACCTGAGTACCTCTTGGCCATCAGGTGGGCGAGTGAGACATCCACCGGCTCCATTAGCCAGCAGACAGTTATGCAAACACTAACAAACTATAGCCAATGGGTAGAGATGCTAATGAGGAGTCACTTTAGCTTGGCTCCGACTTCTCTTGGGCCAAAGTACTTCTGAGTGGAGAAGGTTACACTAAAGTCACAGGAAAACAACCCAGCTGGCCTTAACGCGAGGCGCATTTTCATCTCAATGTTGATTAGATTAAAAGTTGACAACGATAATTGTGATATGCAAATGTCTCTTTCTTCTCCCGCATATATTACAGGGTGGTAGAGTGTGTTCTCTAGCAATGGCAGGCTTATATGACACATTCTGGGGTTCAAACTGAGCTTGTTAAGAAACAATTTTATTAGTAAATTGAATATGCAATGTTGGATTTCGATTTCTATAATTATGCGCACTGGGTGAACCAGATGCATTTTCATGAGCGTGTGGAAAATACCAAAATTTGGTTATTTGCAATTGGTGGGAGAATGTATTCCTTTTTAAATTAATTGAATTAATGATTTAAATCCATTTCCATGTTCCTCTTTAAGAGACAGTGTTTAATGTCGTTCCTTAAGGATATGCAAGGCGATGTGCCGATCCAATCTCAAAGAGATGTGAAAAAGAAGGATTTGCATTATAGCTCTAGCTTCTGAGGATCATCAGATCATATTTTTACTCTCATTTCAAATCTGCTTTCACAGTCCACGCCAGTGAATTGAAATAAAACATCAAAGCTGTCTCATATTCCGCCCTACGGTTTTTATATAACAATTATTGCTTGATGAAGACATAACTGATGTCCTGTATGCCATCAACACATATGTAGTGACCGCTGACTTTCTGCTGCCTTTCAAAATTCAGTTGTTTCTATAAAGAAGTTATTACATAGAGAATATTCTGTAATGGTAGACGTTCACTAACCACTGCGATATCTCAAGTTCTCTTTGAGTTCTACCTGTGTAGGTACAGCTTCTGGCTGAACTGAAGAGCAATCATTTAATGTTCAGGAGAGGAGGAAATGTTGAAGTTAACACCGCAGCCAAAATGCCCATCCAGGGTTCATATAGGCGGCAGGGAGCCTAGCAGTTAGAGCGTTGGACCAGTAACGGAAAGGTTGCTGGTTCGAATACCCAAGCCAACAAGGTGAAAAATATTTCGATGTGCCCTTGAGCAAGGCACTTAACCCTAATTTGCTCCAGGGGCGCTGTACTCCTACGGCTGACCCTGTAAAAACAACACATTTCACTGCACCTATCTGGTGTAAAACCAATGATGACAGTTCTGATCCCATATCAGACTGACAAAAGGAAGGTCTTGTCAGATAGTGTCTGGTAAGAACCATGTGGGCCCCTGAGGGCATCTATATGGGGCTGTTCATAAGCCTCAGGGGGTCACAGTGTCAGAAACATTCAAAACATGGCTGTCAAACCTGACACGTATAGAATGTTGAAAGGTTGATGTTAGAGTA
Organism: Salmo trutta; assembly: GCF_901001165.1. NCBI lineage: Eukaryota > Metazoa > Chordata > Actinopteri > Salmoniformes > Salmonidae > Salmo > Salmo trutta. The sequence continues at coordinate 7,816,728 of NC_042964.1, forward strand.
CTGAAAGGTTGATGGTAGATTACTGAAAGGTTGATGGTAGATTACTGAAAGGTTGATGTTAGATTACTGAAAGGTTGATGGTAGATTACTGAAAGGTTGATGTTAGATTACTGAAAGGTTGATGGTAGATTACTGAAAGGTTGATGGTAGATTACTGAAAGGTTGATGGTAGATTACTGAAAGGTTGATGGTAGATTACTGAAAGGTTGATGTTAGATTACTGAAAGGTTGATGTTAGAGTACTGAAAGGTTGATGGTAGATTACTGAAAGGTTGATGTTAGATTACTGAAAGGTTGATGTTAGATTACTGAAAGGTTGATGGTAGATTACTGAAAGGTTGATGGTAGATTACTGAAAGGTTGATGTTAGATTACTGAAAGGTTGATGTTAGATTACTGAAAGGTTGATGTTAGATTACTGAAAGGTTGATGGTAGATTACTGAAAGGTTGATGGTAGATTACTGAAAGGTTGATGGTAGAGTACTGAAAGGTTGATGGTAGATTACTGAAAGGTTGATGGTAGAGTACTGAAAGGTTGATGTTAGATTACTGAAAGGTTGATGGTAGATTACTGAAAGGTTGATGGTAGATTACTGAAAGGTTGATGGTAGATTACTGAAAGGTTGATGGTAGATTACTGAAAGGTTGATGTTAGATTACTGAAAGGTGCCGGCCCTCTGGAGCCTATTTCAGATTTTAGATATTACCAAGTTGTGGAAAACTTTGTTCATCCGTGCCGTTTGTCCATAGTGATGAGACAGTCACGTAGGTGACATCATTTCTATTCTTCACTGGTAGCTCCAAGTGGGGAGTCTTTTGGGAATATGTTGAGTCACAAATACTGCAGATCCTTGTTCTGGAACAGACAAACGGGAAAAAGAGATGGGGGGCCCGAGGGAGCTCTCATAAGCAGTCTTTGTTTTGACAGTGGCCCTCATCCCCAATTACTGTGCTCCAGTAGCTCTGTAGCACACTTCAGAGAGCCCATCCTCCACTCCTGAGTGCACTTACCTGGCCTGACCCTCCCTCTCATCTCGGTTGGCTAGCCGCCCGGTTGGCTAGCCGCCCGATTGGTTCACATGGCATGCTGTACGGGTGGTGTTCTCCCAGCTGCACGTTGCTATTGGCTGCGTGACTGTCAGTGACTCGACATAGCATAACTGTGTTCTTCCTTCAGTAATAATGTTTCATGAAATTATTTATGAATGTGAAATATTTGGGTGATATGAATCATTGTTGTTATAGTTAAATTATATTGTGTCTTTAAAAAGAGGGGTAAAAATAACTATTTTTCTCCTCTCGTGGGTATATATTAATTTGCACACGTTTGGGTTATACTGCACTGTTCGGGTTATACTGCACTGTCTGGGTTATACTGCACTGTTCGGGTTATACTGCACTGTCTGGGTTATACTGTACTGTTCGGGTTATACTGCACTGTCTGGGTTATACTGCACTGTTCGGGTTATACTGCACTGTTCGGGTTATACTGCACTGTCTGGGTTATACTGCACTGTTCGGGTTATACTGCACTGTGTGGGTTATACTGCACTGTTCGGGTTATACTGCACTGTGTGGGTTATACTGCACTGTCTGGGTTATACTGCACTGTTCGGGTTATACTGCACTGTCTGGGTTATACTGTACTGTGTGGGTTATACTGCACTGTGTGGGTTATACTGCACTGTTCGGGTTATACTGCACTGTCTGGGTTATACTGTACTGTTCGGGTTATACTGCACTGTCTGGGTTATACTGTACTGTGTGGGTTATACTGCACTGTTCGGGTTATACTGCACTGTCTGGGTTATACTGCACTGTTCGGGTTATACTGCACTGTCTGGGTTATACTGTACTGTGTGGGTTATACTGCACTGTCTGGGTTATACTGTACTGTTCGGGTTATACTGCACTGTCTGGGTTATACTGCACTGTGTGGGTTATACTGCACTGTCTGGGTTATACTGCACTGTTCGGGTTATACTGCACTGTCTGGGTTATACTGTACTGTGTGGGTTATACTGCACTGTCTGGGTTATACTGTACTGTGTGGGTTATACTGTACTGTGTGGGTTATACTGTACTGTGTGGGTTATACTGCACTGTGTGGGTTATACTGTACTGTGTGGGTTATACTGCACTGTGTGGGTTATACTGTACTGTGTGGGTTATACTGTACTGTGTGGGTTGTACTGCACTGTGTGGGTTATACTGTACTGTGTGGGTTATACTGCACTGTGTGGGTTTTACTGTACTGTGTGGGTTATACTGCACTGTGTGGGTTATACTGTACTGTGTGGGTTGTACTGCACTGTGTGGGTTATACTGTACTGTGTGGGTTATACTGTACTGTGTGGGTTGTACTGTACTGTGTGGGTTATACTGTACTGTGTGGGTTATACTGTACTGTGTGGGTTATACTGTACTGTGTGGGTTGTACTGCACTGTGTGGGTTATACTGTACTGTGTGGGTTATACTGTACTGTGTGGGTTATACTGTACTGTGTGGTTATACTGCACTGTGTGGGTTATACTGTACTGTGTGGGTTATACTGCACTGTGTGGTTATACTGCACTGTGTGGGTTATACTGTACTGTGTGGGTTATACTGTACTGTGTGGGTTATACTGTACTGTGTGGGTTTTACTGCACTGTGTGGGTTATACTGTACTGTGTGGGTTGTACTGTACTGTGTGGGTTATACTGTACTGTGTGGTTATACTGCACTGTGTGGGTTATACTGTACTGTGTGGGTTGTACTGTACTGTGTGGGTTATACTGTACTGTGTGGGTTATACTGTACTGTGTGGGTTGTACTGCACTGTGTGGGTTATACTGTACTGTGTGGTTATACTGTACTGTGTGGGTTATACTGCATGTCTTTGTCTCTTCCACTATGCTACTGTATTTACCCAATGACATCATCCCAAACTCTACTCTGTTCTACTCTAATCCTCAGACTCTACTGTTCTGACACTCTCTAATGTACTGCCCCACTCCTGGCCCTGACAGTACATCTCCTGCCTGGCCTTTCTGCTGCACTGTATATCACTGTCGTCCCAACTCCCTGGGCCCACAGGGGCCAACATCTCCTCGGGGAGTCTGGAGCCGTAGTTTGAGGAAGCTGTGCCGAGCGAGATGGCACAACTCCAAATCAGACTGCCTCTCTATCATCGTTCAGGAAATGAAGGATGAGAGAGGCAGAGAGCTAGAGAGCTAGAGAGATAGAGAGATAGAGAGCTAGAGAGATAGAGAGAGAGTGACAGAGTGAGAGTGTGTGCTACCTATATACCTAGTGTGCTACCTATATCCCTCAATAGTATTCCCGTACTTCATCCTGTTCGAGTCTGTAATACCAACATGTTTTAAGCAGGCCACCACAGTCCCTGTGCCCAAGAACACTAAGATAACCTGTCTAAATGACTACCGACCCGTAGCACTCACATCTGTAGGCATGAAATGCTTTGAAACGCTGGTATTGGCTCACATCAACACCATCATCCCAGAAACCCTAGACCCACTCCAATTTGCATACCGCCCCAACAGATCCACAGATGATGCAATCTCCATTGCACTCCACACTGCCCTTTCCCACCTGGACAAAATGAACACCTATGTGAGAATTCATTGACTACAGCTCAGCGTTCAACACCATAGTGCCCTTAAAGCTCATCAATAAGCTAAGAACCCTGGGACTAAACACCTCCGTCTGCAACTGGATCCTGTACTTCATGACGGGCCGCCCCCTGGTGGTGAGGGTAGGTAACACCACACCCGCCACGCTGATCCTCAACACAGGGGCCCCTCAGGGGTGCGTGCTCAGTCCCCTCCTGTACTCCCTGTTCACCCATGACTGCATGGCCAGGCACGACTCCAACACCATCATTAAGTTCACCGACAACGACTAGACAGCCTATAGGGAGGAGGTCAGAGACCTGGCCGTGTGGTGCCAGGACAACAACCTCTCCCTCAACGTGATCAAGACAAAGGAGATGATTGTGGACTACAGGAAAAAGAGGACCGAGCTCGCCACCATTCTCATCGACGTGGCTGCAGTGGAGCAGGTTGAGAGCTTCAAGTTCCTTGGTGTCCACATCACCAACAAACTGACATGGTCCATGCACACCAAGACAGTCGTGAAGAGGGCACGACAAAACCTATTCCCTCTCAGGAGACTGAATAGATTTGGACTGGGTCCTCAGATCCTCAAAAGGTTCTATAGCTGCACCATCGAGAGCATCCTGAATGGTTGCGTCACTGCCTGGTATGGCAACTGCTCGGCCTCCGACTGCAAGGCACTACAGAGGGTAATGCAAACGGCCCAGTACATCACTGGGGCCAAGCTTCCTGCCATCCAGCACCTGTATACCAGGCGGTGTCAGAGGAAGGCCCTAAATATTGTCAAAGACTCCAGCCACCCTAGTCATAGACTGTTCTCTTTGCTACCACATGGCAAGCGGTACCGGAGCTCCAAGTCTAGGTCCAAGAGGCTTCTAAACACCTTACCCACTCTTTACACTACTGCTACTCTCTGTTGTAATCTATGCATAGTCCCATCTCCCATCTCCACAGAGGAACTTTAGAGCTCTGTCAGAGTGGCCATCTGGTTGTTGGTTACTTCCCTGACCAAGGCCCTTCTCCCCCGATTGCTCAGTTTGGCTGGGCAGCCAGCTCTAGAAAGAATCTTGAGTCCACTGTGTTCTTGGGGATCTTCCATGCTGCAGCCGATTTTTGGTACCCTTCCCCAGATCTGTGCCTTGACACAATCCTGTCTCAGAGCTCTACAGACAATTCCTTCAACCTCATGACTTGGTTTTTGCTCTGAAATGCACTGTCAACTGTGGGATCTTATATAGACAGGTGTGTGCCTTTCCAAATCATGTCCAATCAGTTGAATTTACCACAGGTGGACTTCAATCAAGTTGTAGAAACATCTCAAAGATGATCAATGGAAACAGGATGCAAGTGCGATCAATTTTGAGTCTCATAGCAAAGGGTCTGAATCATTATGTAAATAAGGTAAATGTAAAACCTGTTTTCGCTTCGTCATTATGGGGTATTGTGTGTATATTGCTGAGGAAATTGTTTAATTTAATCAATTTTAAAATAAGGCTGTATCGTAACAAAATGTGGAAAAAGTCAAGGGGTCTGAATACTTTCCGAATGCACCGTATATCACTCTTCCTTTGTCTGGGTAGATGTAGCTGTGTGGAGGTGTTGCTGCATTAGTGTCTTGTTTACTTCACTGGTTCCTACTCTTACAGTTAGGACCTTTTTAAATAATATTTTATTGGAGCACATGTCACAGCTTTGATGTCACCACCATAACACCTCTCTAGGCATCTCAGCAGGGCGCTGTTTGATGAGGTGTGAGTCATTCAGGTGACACCCCGAGGTCATGAAAAGTTCACATAGTTGGGGACCAACCGCTATCCACATGGGTTCACACATTTGACGTACATGTAAATTGCTCAGGTTCTCACAGTTAATGAGACATTCACAGGTTTTCACAGCCTCTCAGATTCAGTGTTCCATGTTAGCTCGGTCTGTCTGTCTGTCTGTCTGGACCCCCTGCAGTCATATAAGGGTCTAACAAGGTCACAGGTCCTTTAAACGAAATCGCAGTCAAAACAAATATCATGATTGTTTTGTCTGGCTTTTTTGTAGACAGCTGTTCTACTTTCCCACCGGTTTCACACGTTGACTTCAGAGTACACTTCATCAGGGCTCCCGAGTGGCGCAGCGGTCTAAGGTACTTAGTGCACAAGGTGTCACTACAGTCCCTGGTTCAATTCCAGGCTGTATCACATCCGGCCGTGATTGGGAGTCCATAAGGCGGCGCATAGTTGGCCCAGCATTGTCTGGGTTCGGCTGGGGTAGGCCATCATTGTAAATAAGAATCTGTTCTTAACTGACTTGCCTAGTTAAATGAAGGTAAAATAAAAAAATGTGACAGGTCTTTGAAAGTGGCCCTGATCCATCCTCCTGTGTTGATACACGATGAGGTCGCTGCACAGAACCATAAAGCATTTTTACTGGGTACACCTGAACCTGTCTTCAGTTTATCTTCCGTAACCATTGTACCGCTGCCAAAAAGAGGGAGAAAGCCGCAATATAAACAGATGGATGGATGTCGAGGCCCGTAAACCTAGACGCAGTAAAGCACATTGTCAGTCAGGAACAGACGCCAGTCAGACAGAGGGCTTTGATAGTTTGTGTGTGACAGGATAGCATCCATAACTAACAGTGGAGAGGGATGGATCAAGACCAGTGGCCTCTCATTTCAAAATAGCTACCACATTGTCATACGGTGGCACCAACAGCCTAGCCCAGGGTCACCTTGTGAAGATCAAAATAGGTTGCAAAATACTGTAGGTTTTAACCACAAGGGAGTTAAAGTGAAATAAAATAGATACAAAATTGAGGTTGTCGTAATAAACACACTTAAATTGTAAATCACAGGGTGTGGAGTCGACCTTTTTTGGCTGATAGACTGAGTGGACACTGTCATAAAGCATAGGGTCATATACCAAAATAACCCACGCATCATTCCCTCTGCAGACTCAAGATATACAACCATCATTTTGGATGGGGGTGATCTGTCACATAGTATTTCTGGCATCTGGCTCTGATGACACTAAATCAGCTGGAACAGTTATGGCGTCCCTCGGTTGTGTTTTAATGGCAACCCAGCCAATTATACGATCCATCTATAAATCAAAAAATCCTCTCATTATTCATCTCTAAAGGATGAAAGGAGGGCGATAGAGATCATTGAGATCCCTTATGTCGTACACAAAAGCAAATAATGTCTTGCCTAAATTAGACCAATTTCTCCTGAAATGCAGTCATTAGTCAATAATAGCAGGCACTGATATGTAATGACACTAATAATGTCTCATAGAGGATTGTCTACCTTCTTTTATTCAAGTTTCAGTTGAGATGTTTTTTTCAGTCTTCTGAAGCTTTTGCACACTCTGTGTTGTTGTGGCGTTGAGTTATAGGATGACAGATTTGTTGTGGGCTTTAGTTTGGATTTTTTTTAAATAGAACAAAAGAAAACTATTTCACAAAAAACGTGTTTGAATGACCGAATAGCCTGAATTCCACCGGCAGATATGGCTCAATTCTCTTCTGTCGAGAGCCGTCTGGTGGCCTGGGCCTGATTCAGACTGACAGCATCTGTCTGTGCCTCTGTGTGTTTGCAGAACTGATCTAGAATGATGCTCTCAACTCAAATCCATCCTAAATCTAGGCTATCCCCTGATCTCGCAAGTTGTAATCAAAATCTCGAGCTTGAATGTCTGTCGAGAGAGAGACCTCTTCCATGTGTAAAAGTCATATCTCTGTTCTACCATGAAGGTTCATTTGAACCCCAGCCAGCATAAGTTGGGCTCCTCTACTCACACATTCCAGACATCCTCTAGACATCCTCTAGACATCCCCTAGACATCCTCTAGACATCCTCTAGACATCCTCTAGACATCCTCTAGACATCCCCAGACATCCTCTAGACATCCTCTAGACATCCTCCAGACATCCCCAGACATCCTCTAGACATCCCCAGACATCCTCTAGACATCCCCAGACATCCCCAGACATCCTCTAGACATCCCCAGACATCCCCAGACATCCCCAGACATCCTCTAGACATCCCCAGACATCCTCTAGACATCCCCAGACATCCCCAGACATCCTCTAGACATCCTCTAGACATCCCCCAGACATCCTCTAGACATCCCCAGACATCCCTAGACATCCCCAGACATCCCTAGACATCCCCAGACATCCCTAGACATCCCCAGACATCCTCTAGACATCCCCAGACATCCTCTAGACATCCTCTAGACATCCCCAGACATCCTCTAGACATCCCCAGACATCCTCTACACATCCTCTACACATTCCCTATACATCCCCAGACATCCTCTAGACATCCTCTAGACATCCTCCAGACATCCCCAGACATCCTCTAGACATCCCCAGACATCCTCTAGACATCCCCAGACATCCCCCAGACATCCTCTAGACATCCCCAGACATCCCCAGACATCCCCCAGACATCCTCTAGACATCCCCAGACATCCTCTACACATCCTCTACACATTCCCTATACATCCCCAGACATCCCCTATACATCCCCAGACATCCCATAGACATCAAAGTGCATCACAGTCATAGGGGTTGATGTGTGAACTCTGACTTCAAATCAGTTTTCTCTCTGAGCTAGAACATCAGCTCTGCTTTCATCTCTGATGTGTCTTAATTAACACTGGTCACCTGATCTTGAGTTCATTATAAAATGGGTACTTTGGATCCTGTATGCTGATTGGCTAAAACAATACACCACGGGTATGACACAATACTTTATATTGTAATATGTGTAGTTTTGGGCACGTTTCAATTCAGTCACACAGAAAAGGCACTGTGGTACTCTAACACTGAAAACTGTAATCCACCTCCTTCATTCTGAGGTTGCCTTTTCTGATTACAACCATTTCGACCATTGCTAAAAATGTTCCCTCTTCCTACATTACTGCTTCTATGTCTACACCTCGCTAAGCTGGTGTGTCTGCTCGCTGCGTCTGCCCGATGCACTCCATTTACTCTTCTTGGAGATGGAAGCCGCTGGGAGCAACCTTAACATATTTGGACATTAAATCTGAATCAGCGCCTAACACAGTGTTTCCGCTCGTGCTCTGTTTTCCCAAGCCAGTGTCTATCTCTGCCTCTTTTGCACAAATATCTCTCTCTCTCTCGCTCTCCCTCTCTCTCTCTCTCTCTCTCTCTCAGATACACACAAAAGCAAGCACGTTTTTTTCTTCTGCTGTTTTTATATCTCTTTATTTTCTCTCCATGCATCGTTCTCTGGAAATGACATATTACCCTGGGGCTTCACCGGTGACTGTCAGCATCCGTGAATATGTACTGTATGACATATGACCCTGGGGCTTCACCGGTGACTGTCAGCATACGTGAATATGTACTGTATGACATATGACCCTGGGGCTTCACCGGTGACTGTCAGCATACGTGAATATGTACTGTATGACATATTACCCTGGGGCTTCACCGGTGACTGTCAGCATACGTGAATATGTACTGTATGCATAAACCTCATAGTATCTCTATGCTATTGAAACTCTGTGCATTGCAGTTAGGTTTTGAAAGGCAGATAGTGCCATGGGAAATGCTCTGTAAATTATCTTGTGGGTGGGTAACTTGAATCCAGAATAGTGCAGCGGTCTAAGGCACTGCGTCTCAGTGCTAGAGGCATCACTACAGCCCCTGGTTCGATACTGGGCTGTATCACAACCAGCCGTGATCAGGAGACTCATAGGGTGGGGCACAATTGTCTGGGTTAGGGGAGGGTTTGGCTGGGGTAGGACTTCATTGTAAAATAAGAATTTGTTCTTAACTGATTAGCCTAGTTAAATAAAGGTTAAATAAAAAAATAACTTTTCTGCAAAGTCCAATATTTTCATTAATATTAAGTAGAAAAGCTCTGACGAAGGCCAAGAGGCCGACACATAAACTTGAATGAAAAAGTGATACGAGCAAGAGCGGTGTACAGGTTTCTATTTTCTTTGAAGGAATCCCATTATTCCCACATACCTTTAACCAGATAACTCAGATGGACGGCCTTGGATTTTGTCTATTCAATCTGATACACTACAAGGATTTATACTTTATCACGCTTCAGAGAGCATTTCTCACTATTTCTACATTTTAGAGTGGCTTAGGGTACGAGTGAGAGGAACAATGTATTTTTGTATTAAAGCTGCCCAGTGAAGATTGTAATTTCAAGTAACACTCCTTCCCTCTTCCTCTCCCTCTATCTCTCCATCTTCCTCGTCCTCTTCCTTTCTTATCCTTTCTCTCCCTCTCCCTCTCCCAAGCCAATAACACAATAAACAAGCCAATAACACAATAAACAAGCCAATAACACAATAAACAAGCCAATAACACAATAAACAAGCCAATAACACAATAAACAAGCCAATGACACAGTAGAAAAAAAAGAAAGTCCATATACAGTGTTTGCAAATGGCGTGAGGAGGTAAGGCAATAAATAGGCCATAGGAGCGAATAATTAAAATTTAGCAGATTAACACTGGAGTGATAAATGAGCAGATGATGGTGTGTAAGTAGTGATACTGGTGTGCAAAAAGAGCAGAAAAGTAAATAAAAACAATATGGGGATGAGGTAGGTAGATTGGGTGGGCAATTTACAGATGGACTATGTACAGCTGCAGCGATCGGTTAGCAGCTCAGGTAGCTGATGTTTAAAGTTAGTGAGGGAAATAAAAGTCTCCAACTTCAGCGATTTTTGCAATTCGTTCCAGTCACTGGCAGCAGAGAACTGGAAGGAAAGGCGGCCAAATGAGGTGTTGGCTTTGGGGATGACCAGTGAGATATACCTGCTGGAGCGCGTGCTACGGGTGGGTGTTATCGTGACCAGTGAACTGAGAGAAGGCGGAGCTTTACCTAGCATAGACTTATAGATGACCTGGAGCCAGTGGGTCTGGCGACAAATATGTAGCGAGGGCCAGCCGACTAGAGCATACAGGTCGTACTAGAGCATACATACCATTTCTTTCTTAAACGTTAGCCAATTGAACGGCAGCCTCCAAACACAACCCCCAAATTAGACTTATTAGTTAAATAATGTCTCATCAATGAACCTTTGACTTCAATCACGTGGAATATTTAACAAGCGTTTTTTTTTCTCTCCACAGTTTAAATCCAAACGAACACAAAAAGCGTTGTCTCTAACTCGATGGTAATGAGACCGTTTAAACTGGGTGAGAAATTCTTTCTCATTTAGGGTTTGTTGTTCTATCCGCTACTGTCCTTTAATATAGCTAGCATTTGGCTCCCCTGAATGAATGCAATCATACAGACAGGTTGAGATGAAAGACACACTTCCTCATCCAAACACAGTTGTCCGTTAAATTAACTCCATTCCAACACCAATTATCTGTCCTCATTTAAACTCTCAGGCCTTAATTAGGGTAAGTGTAATGACCACAGGGCTGACAGTGGTGGTGGGCACCATGCCCAGACATACTCACCAGGCCCAGCATCTGGACCCACTGACTCCACAAGACCCCTCACCCCACCCCAAGACCCCTCACCCCAAGAGACTGCCAGCAGGGGGCCTGGTGGTGCTAGCATTTAGCAAAATCTCCATGAGAGAAAAGCTCAAGAGCTAGCTCGTGCACAAGTTATTTCAGACAGTTGATGAGCTTTGATTTTGGAGGTTGAACTAACCATTTAAAGAAAGCTATCATAACACGTGTATTCGTAGTTATACTGAGTGACAGCGTATAGGCCTTGTCTCCCTGTAGGCTTCAGTAGAGCAGTGATCTCTGGCTCAGAACACACACAGCCATCAGCAGAATCTGTCTCCTCTGTGAGTTATCCAGGTTAACACTGGGGAAGATGAAAACACCACTCGCTCACACTGGGACGTGAGGAAATAGCTCAAGCCCTGCTAGGCCACTCCATTTTGTGCAGCTCTGTCAGAGCTCTCAGCGGAAACTTTGCCGAAGGATGGGAGATTTCGGCGACTTGGTGTGTGTGTGTGTGTGTGTCTGTGTGTGTGTGTGTGTGTGTGTGTGTGTGTGTGTGTCTGTCTGTGTGCCTGTGTGTGTATGTGTGTGTATGTGTGTCTGTCTGTGTGCCTGTGTGTGTATGTGTGTGTGTGTGTGTGTGTGTGTGTCTGTGTGCCTGTGTGTGTGTGTGTGTGTGTGTGTGTGTGTGTGTGTGTGTGTGTGTGTGTGTGTGTGTGTGTGTGTGTGTGTGTGTGTGTGTGTGTGTGTGTGCGGGTGTCTGTCTGTCTGTCTGTCTGTCTGTCTGTCTGTCTGTCTGTCTGTCTGTCTGTCTGTCTGTCTGTCTGTCTGTCTGTGTGTGTGTGTGTGTCTTTATATGTGTGTTTATGTGTGTGTGTGTGTGTGTGTGTCTGTATATGTGTGTTTATGTGTGTGTGTGTGTTTGTGTTTCCTCTTGTTTATACCCATGTGTTTGTGTGTGTGCCTACCGATGTGTTTGCTGCCCTGCTGAGTGTTAGAGAGTAATGCCATAAAGTAAACCCACTTGTCTGGAGCAGAGTGGGGCAGGGTGGACGTGCTCTCTGATCACTCCCCTTCATCATGGCCAGATGCCCACCTCTCCCCTCTTCCCCCTCTCTCCTCTCTCCTCTCTTCAACACTAAACCACACTCACTGCTCTCTTCTCTCTCTCCTCTTCCCTTTCTCACTCAGCAGAGCATCACTTCCAGTCCAATCTGTGTTAAGGCGTCTGCATGCTTCCCAGCCGACACAGTTTAGAAGAGTACATGCATTTAATATGATGACATTTTGTGACTGTTTTTGTTCGTTTAGGAATTCGGTATGTTTTTTTCGGCTGTTCGGGCACACTACAATTATTCTTAAGGTCAGCCGAAGTTTGGGAGCCGAAGTTTACGCCCCTTCTTCCGTTATTGGTCAGCTGTAGGGATTCTTCAATAAAGTCTTTGTTGTCATTCAACAAGAGACGACTCATTTTCATGCACATATTTTAATTGAGAAATACTGCCCCAAACATCTAGTTACAGTAGTTGAAAATTGCGCAAGTAAGGTCTCCTCTGCAAAAACGTCAAAATTAATTACAGATTTCTTAAATTATCTTAGACCATTTTGAGGAAGCGCGAATGTCTTTTAAGGGAGTGTGTGAGCACACTCATTCGGTTCACCTGCCGACTTCGCCTAGCCGCCAGCCAAACTGAAGCATGCTGACGCCTTTAGGAGTTTGGACTGACTATCTCTTTATAAACCCTTCAGGACTATCCTTACTGGCAATAGCACAATACTGCTTTAAACAATGACTCTTAATAACATTTTATATACAGTAGGTTTAATAGCATTCAAAGAGGCAGTGTAGAGACCATTTGCATTTAAATTCTAGGCATATATCAGATGCTGTTATCCAGAGTGACAATAAGCACATTCAGGTAAGGAAGACGACGGAATAGAAATCATGCTAATTTAATCTATTTGAATATAGAGTTCCTCTGTGTCTGCTATACTTGCTGGTTGGTCTGTGTTTAAAGTTATATCAGAGTCTCCTTTATACTTTGGTGTGATTCACAGCAAAAATGTAGAATATGCAGCCTCGCAAAATGAAAGCTAATTGACTCTGACCATAGCACGCCTGTCAATTTTCCACAGACTACCTTACCTCGTCACCCTTGGCCAGCAAAACTGCACCATTCAACAGAAAGTGTCACAAATAATTACGTTCCTCGTACTAGCCATTCCTAGGTGTTTGACTTGGCTAGACTGGAGAAACATTCTCAAGGAGTCGGCCATCAATCTCAGACATCTCAGGGTCCTTTGCACTGCAGCCGTCACCTAACCATCACATTCTCATGAAACTGCCAGATTTTGGGGATTTGCCAGTGCGTTTCGCCGCTTCGCCGCTTCGTCCCTTAGCCCGCGGTTATTCTCCAACGGTTCAGCCAATGCTTCGGTGTCCAGCTGCCTCGCTATCCGTCACTCTTAACCACACCAGGGGGTCGAGCTGGGCAGTGCTATGCCGTTAATACGGTAAAAAGAGAGCTAGTACGGTAAAGAGAAAAGTAATACAGTAAAGAGAGAACGAATACAGTAAAGAGAGAACTAATACAGTAAAGAGAGAACTAATACGGTAAAGAGAGAACTAATACAGTAAAGAGAGAACTAATACAGTAAAGAGAGAAGTAATACAGTAAAGAGAGAACTAATACGGTAAAGAGAGAACTAATACAGTAAAGAGAGAACTAATACGGTAAAGAGAGAAGTAATACAGTAAAGAGAGAAGTAATACGGTAAAGAGAGAACTAATACGGTAAAGAGAGAACTAATACAGTAAAGAGAGAACTAATACGGTAAAGAGAGAAGTAATACAGTAAAGAGAGAACTAATACGGTAAAGAGAGAACTAATACAGTAAAGAGAGAACTAATACGGTAAAGAGAGAACTAATACAGTAAAGAGAGAACTAATACGGTAAAGAGAGAACTAATACGATGCCTTCAGGAGCAGTAGCCTTAAGGCCAGTTGCGGTTTTCTGGGCCTTTTCACATATGTGATCCTGTTCTGTCAACTCTGACCGTCAGTTTCAATATGTGAACCTGTTCTGTCAACTCTGACCATCAGTTTCAATATGTCAACCTGTAATGCTTCAGGTTTAATGCTTCAGGTTTAGGAGTACAGGAAGGGAGAATGGTAATAAAAACGAAATGGCTGTAAAGAAAGAATGATTGCTTTTGTATTTTGACTCGATTCCGTAAAACCTGTCATTCCCTCAGATCCAGGATATTTACCTCTCTCTGTTTCTCTGTTTCTCTTCAGATCCAGTGACTATGGCACCACCTACACAAAGCTCAACCTGATGCCTGGTACAACCATCGTGGTCTCTAACTTCTATATCTGCCCCACCAACAAGAAAAAGGTAGGAGGTGGTATTCTCCCCTCCACTCACCTGCATTGACATTATAACTGCACTTAGTTATTAGCAACTTCCTCATAGTCCACTCACCTTGAAGAAACATATTGTTAAGAGATAACACTCAGGTGCTTTGGGAAAGCTTGGTGACATGATTTTAGACATAGAGTTTATGAAACACAAAGTTTAGGAGAAAGTGAGGGCACTCACTCTTAAAAATTACGTCAGGATGAGAGATTTGATTGAACCTGCTTCTCATTTCCCCGTTCCGCCTGCCGTGGCAGCTCGTCCAATCAGCTGATGTTATCCCCTGGGCCTGGGGCTTTAATCAATAAGAGATTGAGAAGATTAGACAAAGTGAATCGTCCATACCCTCCATTCCACTAATTCCCAAATTCAGCTGGGACTCACTGACTCATCCTCCAGGGTCATGCTCACGCAAATACACCCGTTTTCACAATGATTGGGGGCGAGACATCGGTAGCGGTTAATTGCCTGGGAATACAGTCATCATAATTTCCTTGAGCGAGAGAGCGAGAGTCTGACTGAGAGACTGACTAAGAGACTGACTGAGAGACAGAGAGTCTGACTGAGAGACAGAGAGACTGACTGAGAGACAGAGAGTCTGACTGAGAGACAGAGAGACTGACTGAGAGACAGAGAGACTGACTGAGAGACAGAGAGTCTGACTGAGAGACAGAGAGTCTGACTGAGAGACAGAGAGACTGACTGAGAGACAGAGAGACTGACTGAGAGACAGAGAGTCTGACTGAGAGACAGAGAGACTGACTGAGAGACAGAGAGTCTGACTGAGAGACAGAGAGACTGACTGAGAGACAGAGAGTCTGACTGAGAGACAGAGAGACTGACTGAGAGACAGAGAGTCTGACTGAGAGACAGAGAGTCTGACTGAGAGACAGAGAGACTGACTGAGAGACAGAGTCTGACTGAGAGACAGAGAGACTGACTGAGCGACAGAGAGACTGACTGAGAGACAGAGAGACTGACTGAGAGACAGAGAGTCTGACTGAGAGACAGAGAGACTGACTGAGAGACAGAGAGACTGACTGAGAGACAGAGAGTCTGACTGAGAGACAGAGAGACTGACTGAGAGACAGAGAGACTGACTGAGCGACAGAGAGACTGACTGAGCGACAGAGAGACTGACTGAGAGACAGAGTCTGACTGAGAGACAGAGTCTGACTGAGAGACTGACTAAGAGACTGACTGAGAGACAGAGAGACTGACTGAGAGACAGAGAGTCTGACTGAGAGACAGAGTCTGACTGAGAGACTGACTAAGAGACTGACTGAGAGACAGAGAGTCTGACTGAGAGACAGAGAGTCTGACTGAGAGACAGAGAGACTGACTGAGCGACAGAGAGCTGAGTGGACAGGGGGAGATTAATGTCTCTGGGGTCCTGACTGTGAGTGTCTGTCTTCTGACAGACTGGTAATAGGAAGTATGGCTCAGCTTGGTATTCAAACACACCCCAGGGTTAGCATGAGGGGATTCCTCTTAGTGAAAGACCAACCACTGCTGTAGTGTAGCATTGTGTCTGTGTTTGTGTGTGTGTGTGTGTGTGTGTGTGTGTGTGTGTGTGTGTGTGTGTGTGTGTGTGTGTGTGTGTGTGTGTGTGTGTGTGTGTGTGTGTGTGTGTGTGTGTGTGTGTGTGTATGTGTGTATGTGCTTGCATGCCATGTGTATGTTGCAAAGATGTACACTACCGTTCAAACGTTTGGGGTCACTTGTCCTTTTTTTTAAAAGAAAAGCACATTTTTTTGGCCATTAAAATAACAAAATTGATCAGAAATACAGTGTAAACATTGTTAATGTTGTAAATTACTATTGTAGCTGGAAACGGCAGATTTTTAATGGAATATCTACATAGGCGTACAGAGGCCCGTTATCAGCAACCATCATTCCTGTGTTCCAATGGCACGTTATGTTAGCTAATCCAAGTTTATAATTTTAAAAGGCTAATTGATCATTAGAAAATACTTTTGCAATTATGTTAGCACAGCTGAAAACTGTTGTCCTGATTAAAGTTTAAACTGGCCTTCTTTAGACTAGCTGAGTATCTGGAGCATCAGCATTTGTGGGTTTGATTACAGGCTCAAAATGGCCTGAAACCAAGACCTTTCTTCTGAAACTCATCAGTTTATTATTTTTCTGAGAAATGAAGGCTATTCCGTGTGAGAAATTGCTAAGAAACTGAAGATCTCGTACAATACTGTGTACTACTCCCTTCACAGAACAGCACCACCTGGCCCTAACCAGAATAGAAAGAGGAGTGGGAGGCCCCGGTGCACAACTGAGCAAGAGAACAAGTACATTAGAGTGTCTAGTTTGAGAAACAGATGCCTCACAAATCCTGAACTGGCAGCTTCATTAAATAGTACCCGCAAAACACCAGTCTCAACGTCAACAGCGAAGCGGTCCCACTGTAGCTCAGTTGGTAGAGCATGGCGCTTGCAACGCCAGGGTTGTGGGTTCGATTCCCACGGGGGGCCAGTATGTAAAAATGTAATAAAAATGTATGCTCTGGATAAGAGCGTCTGCTAAATGACTAAAATGTAAGAGGTGACTCTGGGATGCTGGCCTTCAAGTCAGAGTTCCTCTATCCAGTGTCTGTGTTCTTTTGCCCATCTTAATATTTTATTTTTATTGGCCAGTCTGACATATGGCTATTTCTTTGCAACTCTGCCTAGATGGCCAGCATCCTGGAGTCGCCTCTTCACTGTTGACGTTGAGACTGGTATTTTGCGGGTACTATTTAATGAACCTCTTAACTTGATCCCGCTATGAAGCTGGAGCGCGCCAAATTCAAATTACAAAATTGTAATATTAAACATTCATGAACATACAAGTGTATTACATAATTTAAAAGCTTATCTTCTTGTTAATCCAACCGCGTTGTCAGATTTCAAAAAGGCTTTACGGCGAAAGCACACCATGTGATTATCAGAGGACAGCGCCCCACATCAAAATACTTTTTCAAACCAGCACAGGCGTCACAAAATCCCAAATAGCGAGACAATAAATCACTTACCTTTGAAGATCTTCCTCTGTTTGCAATCCCAAGGGTCCCAGCTACACAATGAATGGTCGTTTTGATCGATAAAGTCCTTCTTTATATCCAGAAAAGTCTGTTTAGTTGGCGCCTTTGATTTCAGTAATCCACTCGTTCAACATGCATACAAACAAATCCAAAAAGTAACCGGTAATGTTTGTCCAAACAAGTCAAACGATGTTTCTAATTAATCCTCAGGTACTCTAATATCTAAATAAGCGATAATATTTAAGACGGAGAATAGTATGTTCAATAGGGAAGATAAATAACAAAGAGCGCACACCTCATTCACATGCGCAACAAGACTACTTTTCTAATGAGAGACACCTTGGAAAAACTACAACTACTCGTTCGTTTTTCAAAAAACAAGCCTGAAACCCTTTCTAAAGACTGTTGACATATAGTTGAAGCCATAGGAACTGCAATCTGGGAGCTATTTATTTGTATATCCCATAGACTAGCATTGAAATGGCCTGTGACCTCCAAAAAACATTTCCGGATGGATTGTCCTCGGGTTTTTGCCTGCCATATCAGTTCCGTTATACTCACAGACATTATTTTAACAGAGTGTTTTCTATCCAATGCTACCAATTATATGCATATCCTACCTTCTGGGCCTGAGTAACAGGCAGTTTACTTTGGGCACGTCATTCATCCGAACTTCCGAACACTGCCCCCTAGCCCTAAGAGGTTATTAATGAAGCTGCCAGTTGAGGACTTGTGAAATAGCCTTTTCAACACACACATCCTCTAAATAGCCTCTTCAACACACATATCCTCTAAATAACCTCTAAATAGACGTTCAGATGTAACATTAGTCTGTAGTTGATACTGTGAAGCTTGGTGTCAGTAGAGAAGGATACCACGGACATTGTAGACTGCCTCTAGATGTGTATTTGGGTCAGACCTGGGTTCAAATGTATTTACAATCCTTCAAATAAGCATTTGCTTGAGCCTGCCTTGAGTGCCAGATGGGTGGGGTTTTGCACTTTTGGGACCATCCTCCCAGCTTCATTTTGCCAGGCATGCTAAATCAAGCAAAGTACTTGAAAGAAAACACATACTATTTGATTCCAGGTCAGATTTGGGTTCCCCTCAGGCTAGGTTGAAATGAACAGTGTCCGTCAATTCTGTGGAGGTAGACAGGTTTTGTTAACATCGGCTGGATGACAGGTCATTGATCCAGTACGGGAAGCTTCTTTAGGTGGTGTGGTGGACGTGTGACTGGCCCAGCCACGCGTGAATGATAAACCCCTATCCTCAGAGAACTGACAGAGAAGAAGAGAGAGTTTTACTGCCTGAAGATAACCTTGTACAGGGAGACCTCTATTCACACACTGAGGTGTGGCTGTGGGTGTGAGAGAGAGAGAGATGGAGGGCGAGAGATGGAGGGTGAGAGGGACATAGATGGAGGGCGAGAGAGAGAGATGGAGGGGTAGAGAGAGAGGGAGGGGTAGAGAGAGAGAGATGGAGGGGTAGAGAGAGAGAGATGGAGGGGTAGAGAGAGATGGAGAGATGGAGGGGTAGAGAGAGATGGAGAGATGGAGGGGTAGAGAGAGAGATGGAGGGGTAGAGAGAGAGGGGGGAGAGAGGGGGTGTGTGAGAGAGAGAGATGGATGGATAGAGGGCAAGAGAGGGGTAGAGAGGGGGGGTGAGGGAGGGAGGGAGGGAATGAGAGGGGGTGAGAGGGAGTGAAAGGAAGACGCGTCAGAGACAGAAAGATACAGAAACTGAGACTGGCCTTGAGAGGAAACAGTTTCCTTTCATTTGGACAGACAGTATCATATAGTTTTCTATGATGGACAGTCAAATAGCAGGCTGATTATGCCTGACCAGATTGCTGTCTGAATCTCTCTATTGTAATTCCTCGACTCGATAGAAAACTTTAATGGAAGGAAGACCATTTTTTAAAATTGGTTAATTTTCCTCTAAAATATATTTTCCTCCTTTGTCCAGCATTATCTCACGGTAGAGGAGCCGTGCAGGCAATTATGAAGAAAATTATGGTGGAATCTGTTCAATAGCAGTGAAAGGAGACGCATTTTAATGGCATTTGACCTTCTAGGCAGATAGAGAAAATTAACTGAGAGAGTCTCCCTATTTTCCCAGTGCTGTGGAGAGTAACTAGCTTATTTCATATTTCATTCGTTTCCACTGCCAAAACCCTTGTTGAAATATATACTAATCCAGAACTTCTTGGCTATACATTTACTTGGAAGGGAAGCCCTTTGAGCAGTGCCTACATAGTTGTGGCAGAGAAAGTACAATATGTAGTTATGGTCCTTATGGACCTGGTGTTAACATCTCTTGGAGCAGAGATTTAAAATGGCCCCCGCCATAGACTTTCAGATAAAAGGGTGTTATTTTCCCCCTGCTATCTACTGTTCCCATTCCACAAGATATGACAGCCATGATACTGTATGTCCACCCCATTCCTTCATTTGAGATTAATCTTGAAATAATTCAAGTCATTTTCACACATACTAATGTGCAGCACTTAACCCCTTAGGGGCTTTCCCGTGCAGTTTCTTTCCCATGCAGTTTCTTTCACATGCAGTTCATTTCCCGTGCAGTTCATTTTTCGTGCAGTTCATTTCCCGTGCAGTTTCTTTCCCGTGCAGTTTCTTTCCCATGCAGTTCATTTCCCGTGCAGTTCATTTCCCGTGCAGTTCATTTCCCGTGCAGTTTCTTTCCCATGCAGTTCATTTCCCGTGCAGTTCATTTCCCGTGCAGTTCATTTCCCGTGCAGTTTCTTTCCCGTGCAGTTCATTTCCCGTGCAGTTCATTTCCCGTGCAGTTTCTTTCCCATGCAGTTTCTTTCCCGTGCAGTTCATTTCCCGTGCAGTTCATTTCCCGTGCAGTTCATTTCCCGTGCAGTTCATTTCCCGTGCAGTTCATTTCCCATGCAGTTTCTTTCCCAGTTTCTTTCCCATGCAGTTTGCCAATACTCTCAGTGAGAAGGTCTTCCAGTCCAGTGTCATTGCCTGGAAAGTCTAGGGAAATGTCAGCTCCTATGAATACTTTTTCTTTCTCATTTCTGACCTGCCGTTGATGTTAGCTGTGTTTAGCTTGGGGACACTGGAGATGAGCTATCAAGGTCTATTTCATTAAAAACATGCCTATATTTCTTATATAGTTGTTTTATGAGGTGAGAAAGGGGGAGGAGCCTATCTGAAGGCTGTAAGCTGCACCAGCTAAACCCATGAGGTGACCAAAAGGAGACCCAACCGATCCCTTGTTTCTGTTCCCTCTCCACTCCTCTTCCATCCTTCCATCCCTATGAAGTCACAGCTGTGGCCTATGGACATAGAGAATCAGCCTTGCTTTCATCTCAGGCCTAAGGTCACTGATCTGGGACCTGCTCTGGGAGAGATAAAGAGGCAGAGGAGCATGGGAGAATGGGGAACGGTGAACTGAAATCAGTCAGATGCTAGGCTATAGCTAAATCTTACTAGATGATTACTGGTTCAAGGCTATTGACGGCTATGGGGATTCTCCATACATGTCCGGACGTATCAAAAGCTATATTAAACCTCTGTGAGCCTGGGCCTGTATGTCAAACAGAGAACAGTTGGTTCTTCATGACTGCTCCATCCTATGTTATAGTGTAAAACTAGAATTATCTTCATCATTTTACTAGTAGCCTATCACAAGGGCTGGAATCCCCAATCCAGAAACTCTGGAATGATTCTGGAAACATAATATACCCAGGTCTTAATGCTACATTTTCTTCCGTATAAGAATGAGTAGCGCTACCAAATACAGTAAGATACCACATCTACAACTCCATAGACCTGAATTGCTAGCTACAGTAGCTAACGCTCAATGAATTCAGATGATGATACAGTGTGAAACCCATGATAAGGTTGGTCCATGGTGGGACCTAAAGGCCTGGTAATATATAGATCTATTTAACTTGTATCTGAGGTGTGTGTGTGTGTGTGTGTGTGTGTGTGTGTGTGTGTGTGTGTGTGTGTGTGTGTGTCGCGGTGTGTTGGGGACTCTGTAATCAACACTGTGCCACACATAGTCCCATGACAGGGATAAATGGATTGACCTGAACTAGATTCTCTCACAGATCAATACAGGGACCATTGGCCCATAGACGGGTGATAGGCTCACAGTGCTATCTGGTGGTAGGTAGGGAGAGAATGCTGATTATTGCAGTTACATTATTATGCCATTGCGTGCCTTACTACAACGAGTGATCCATTTAGCTCAAGTTATTTTCAACCAACTGTTATATGATCAAGTGCTGTTTGATTGATTCCTTCAGTTGTGTGTCTATGCTGTGGCCGCTTGTTACATTGATTAGGTTTGAAAATAACACACAGTCCATTTGGCACCAGTTGTCCAATATAAGACTTAGCTTCTAAAAATAAACAAAGGTATTCGATCAATTCAGTCAGTTGTGTGTCTATGAAAAGCTGTTGTGATCGTTAGCTACATTTATTAAGTTTGACATCACACAGTCATTTTGGCCTAATTCTCCAATATTAGCCTTAGCTTCTAAAAAATAACCATCTTTATCGCTTTATAACAATCCCAAGCAGATTAAAGCGAGTGGCCAAATTTAACCATAGCCTTTCAATTTTGGAGAGCTGGTTGCATTGACTGTAACAGGCTGACAGGCCTTTAACCCCACTTTAAACAGACTGGTAATTACATTAAAACAAGCACTGACATCTCTAATGGGATGTAGAGGGCTTTGTTAGGGTACTACACTGAACAAAAATATAAACGCAGCATGTAACATGTTGGTCCCTGGGTTTCATGAGCTGAAATAAAAGATCCCAGAAATGTTCCATTTGTTCAAAAAGCTTATCTCTCTCAAATTTTGTGCAAAAATGTGTTTACATCCCTGTTAGTGAGCATTTCTCCTTTGGCAAGATAATCCATCCACCTGACAGATGTGGCATATCAAAAAGCTGATTAAACAGCAGGATCATTACACAGGTGCACCTTGTGCTGGGGACAATAAAAGGCCACTCTAAAATGTGCAGTTTTGTCACACAGCACAATGCCACAGATGTCTCAAATTTTGAGAGAGCATGGAATTGGCACGCTGACTGCAGCAATGTCCACCAGAGCTGTTGCCAGAGAATTGAATGTTAATTTCTCTCTCTACCAACATCGATTTAGAGAATTTGGCAGTACAACCAACTGGTCTCATAACTGCAGACCACTTGTATGGCGTCGTGTGGGCGAGCGGTTTGCTGATGTCAACATTGTGAACAGAGTGCCCCATGGTGGCGGTGGGGTTATAGTATGGGCAGGCATGAACAACAAACAACATTGCATTTTATCGATGGCAATTTGAATGCACAGAGATACCGTGATGAGATCCTGAGGCCCATTGTTGTGCCATTCATCTGCTGCCATCACCTCATGTTTCAGCATGATAATGCACTGCCCCATGTCGCTAGGATCTGTACACAATTGGTAGCTGAAAATGTCCCAGTTCTTCCATGGCCTGCATACTCACCAGACATGTCACCCATTGAGCATGTTTTGGATGGTCTGGATCGACGTGTATGACAGCATGTTCCAGTTCTCCTTTGAAACTAGAGGCTAGAAGCTAGAAGCTAGAGGCTGGAGCCTGAAGCAGGGATCATCAACTAGATCCTCTCCTCTCCTCCTCCTCTCCCCCTGCTCTCCCCCTCTCCTCCTCCTCTCCCCTGCTCTCCCCCTCTCCTCATTCTCTCCCGCTTCTCTCCCCCTCCCCTTTTCCTCTCCCCCTGCTCTACCCCTCTTCCCCTCCTCTCCCCTGCTCTCCCCCTCCTCTCCCCTGCTCTCCCCTCCTCTCCCACCCTTCTGATCTATAGTGTCTTCCATCCTGCACTAACACTGCCATAAATATTAACATCACAATAGAGAATATTTTTATGATGCTCTCTTCCTCTCCCTCCTCCTCCTTCCTTCCTTCCTTCTCTCCTCTCCCTCCTCTTCCTTGCTAACTGCTGTGGTGGGACCCTGAGCCAGACACCATGAATTGATAGATCGTGACTGGGAGGAAGTGGAGGAGAAAGGGGTGTGTGTGTGTGTGTGTGTGTGTGTGTGTGCGCGTGCATGTGTGCGTGTGTGTGTGTGTGCGCGCACGTGTGTGCGTGTGCGAGCGTGTGTGTGTGTGTGTAGATAAGTAGGGAGAGTGCAGTTCAGTAAGGTGACCCTAAAGCCCCTAGTTACTGATCCGATACGGGGGGAGAAAGAGGCATGAGGGGGGAGACAGTCCTGTTGTGTAGCTGAAACAGCAAATAATCTAAAAGGGGGAAGAGGGAGGGGACAGAATACTAAATAACTAAACAATTAACAGAAACAGTAAAAGTGCTTTAGCTGCAGTGATTTCATGCAGACTCCTGTGCACAGTATCCTGCAGTAAAGCTGTGTATTCCTATCTCTCTCTAGTATACTGTGTGTTCCAATGGCTGTGCTGTAACATTGTTGCTATGAGGGATGGATGGGGGATCCTCAGCTTGTTGTGTTTCCAGGCAGACAGATAGGCAGACAGATAGGCAGACAGGCAGGCAGACAGGCAGGCAGACAGATAATGACGGCGAATGAATAGATCGATAGAGATTCTCCTCCAAAGCCAGTCCTATTGCCTCATCCACTCATCCACTACCCCCCTCCCCCACCCCTCCTCAGCACAGCTCAGTTCAGTGAGGCAGCCAGCAGCCAGCAGCCAGCAGCCAGCAGCCAGCCTGAGGATAATTATGTGATCTATACAATCTCAAAACTTTCTCTCTCTCTCTCTCTCTCTCTCTCTCTCCCTCTCTTTCTGCCCCTCTCTATTTTTCTCTCTTTCTCTCTCGCTCTCTCTCTGTTTCTCTGTGCCTCGATCCCCCTCTCTGTCTCCATCTCTCAATTTTTCACTTATCTTTTCCTAATTCTATGGCTTGGGAGTTGCGAGAAAGGGGAGAGTGGAGAGAAAAAAAAGTGAGGGTAAGAAAGGAGAAGTGATGAAAACCCAAGATCTCAAACTAGAAAATGTATATTTTGGGGGGGATTTTCTTGCACTGCAGCGAGTCTGAAGTTAGAGCCTAGAGCCTCCCTAGAGTATAGAGCCTAGACACTAGAGAATAGAGCCTGGAGGATAGAGGATAGAGCCTAGACACTAGAAAGAGGCTAGAGAATAGAGCTTTAGGCAAGATGCTAGAGAACAGAGTCTGGAGAATAGAGGCTAGTGCCTAGAGGATTGAGAATAGAGGCTTGAGCCTAGAGACAGAGAACAGAGTCTAGAAACTAGAGGCTAGACACTAGAGCCTAGAGACTACAGACTAGAGGCTAGAGCCTAGATGCTAGAGCCTAGAGCCTTGAGCCTAGAGCCTAGAGACCAGATTCTAGAGACTAGATTCTACAGACTAGAGCTAGGAGGCTAGAGGCTAGAGAATAGAGGCTAGAAGCTAAATGCTAGAGACTAGATGCTAGAGCAGGTATCATCAGCTAGATTCAGCTGCAGGATGATTTTTACTTGAGCAGATAATCGGGGGAACCGGAACATATAGTAATTCCAAGTAGACTGCAAATTTGTAGATTGCAAATTGACCACAAGAAGCCTAAACATTTAAAAACTTGGTACATTTGTTTACAGTCACGTGTCTCTCTTATGTACCGGAACAGATTTCCAAAATGAAAATCACTTGGAGCTGATTTCCTGGTGTTTTTACCATCTTTTTTGTCCAACAATGAACATTTTACAAAAAACACCTGGGGGGCCAAATAAAACCACCGTGGCTGCCAGTTGGGGAACCCTGGGCTAAAGGCTAGAGTCTAGAAGCTTGAAGCTAGAGGCTAGAAGCTTGAAGCTAGAGCCTAGAGGCTAGAGCCTAGAGGCTAGAAGCTTGAAGCTAAAAGCTAGAGGGTAGAAGCTAGAGGCTAGGAGCTAGAAGCTAAAAGCTAGAGGGTAGAAGCTAGAGACTAGAAGCTTGAAGCTAGAGCCTAGAGGCTAGAGCCTAGAGGCTAGAAGCTTGAAGCTAAAAGCTAGAGGGTAGAAGCTAGAGGCTAGGAGCTAGAAGCTAAAAGCTAGAGGGTAGAAGCTAGAGGCTAGAAGCTTGAAGCTAGATGCTAAAAACTAGAGTCTACAGGCTAGAGGCTAAAAGCTTGAGGCTAGAAGTGTCAAGCTAGAGCCTAGAGGGTAGAGACTAAAAGCTACAGGCTAGAATCTTGAAGCTAAAAGCTAGAGGCTTGAGTTTAGAAGCTTGAGTCTAGAGGCTATATGCTAAAGACTAGGGGCTAGAAGCTAAAAACTAGAGGCTAGAAGCTAAAGCCTAGAGCCTAGAGTCTTGAGCATAGAGCCTAGAAGCTAGAGGCTAGAAGCTAGAGGATAGAGCAGGGATCATCAACTACATTCAGCCGCAGGACATTTTCTTGAGTGGATAATCGTGGGTCCGGAATATAATTACAAATAAGTTGTACAATACTGTAGATTGCAAATTGACCGCAAGAAGCCTAAACAGATTTTATATTTAACTAAAGCATAATCATTTCAAACCTTGCTTACATTTGTGTACGATCACGTGTCTCTCTTATGTGTGGGAATACTTGGGAACAGATTTCCAAAATTAAAATCACTTGGAGCTGATTTCCTGGTGCTTTAACAGTCAATGAACATTTACAAAAAAAACACCAGGGGGGCCAAATAAAACCACTTGCAGGCCAAATCCTGCTCGTGGGCCGCCAGTTGGAGAACCTTGGGTTAGAGGCTAGAGGCTAGAAGCTAGATACTAGAAGCTATAAGCTAGAGGCTCAAAGCTAGAGACTAGAAGCTAGTGGCTAAACGCTATTAAACTAGAGGCTAGAAGCTAGAGGCTAAAGGCTAAAAGCTATAGGCTAGAAGCTAAACGCTAGAGTCTAGAATCTAGAGGCTAGAAGCTAAAAGCTATAGGCTAGAAACTAGAAGCTAGAGGCTAGAAGCCAGAGACTAGAAGCTAGAGTCTAGAGGCTAAATGCTAGAGCCTAGAAACTAGAAGCTAGAGGTTAAAAGCTAGAGGATAGAAACTACAAGCTAGATGCTAGAGTCTAGAGGCTAAATGCTAGAGCCTAGAAACTAGATGCTAGAGTCTAGAAGCTAGAAGCTAGAGGATAGAAGCTAGAGGCTAGAAGCTAGACGCTAGAAGTTAGAAAAACACCTAGGGGGTGCCAAATAAACTATCTGCATGCCAAATTCTGCCCCGCGGTCTGCCAGTTGGGGAACCTTGTGCTAGAGGTTGGACGCCAGAGGCTAGGAGTCGATTAAAAAATGGGCAATCAAATAAACAGGGAGGGTCAGAGTCATACAAAGTCATACTTTACCATTATATGACTAGACTGCATCTTACAAGAGCCTAGCTTAGTCTAGAAAATTGGCAATTTTCCCCACAGAGTGATACCCAGTGACACTTCATATTCCTGACAGCTTTCCTAAATGGTTTCAGGGGGAATATCATTGGTTGATGTCTCACTGCAGGGATGACAAAGTGCATTTAGGTTAGCCTGGTTTCCAAATAGAGGACTCTTGTTATTTTTCTGTCCCCATCACTGTCACTTAGCCATTGAAATTGCATGTGAGAGAGCGAGAGAGAGCGAGAGAGAGAGAGCGAGAGAGAGCGAGAGCGAGAGAGAGAGAGAGAGAGAGGTCAAATCCGTAGTGATATTGTGATGGTATCTGTAGGCTGTGGTCCATTTCGGACACGTACTGTACTGTAGCACGGTTTACCCAGAAGCCCTGAGGAGTGTCAGAAAATGGTGTGCATCAACAGCTGTCACTGTTCCATTATGGGGGACGAGGGTACAGATAGGGCTGTGGGCTGTGGTGGTCACGAAATTTTGTCAGCCGGTGATTGTCAAGCAAATAACTGTTGGTCTCACGGTACTTGACCGTTAATTAACAAACACATGTAGCATCTCCTGGCTTCCAGACACAACCTACAAGCCACTGATGCAGATCTATGGAACATCTACATATTATAAAGTCTAATAAATCCATGTAATATAGCCTACACCTAAATCCATTATTTATTTTAGACAGGTCTAAAGAAGCATGATATGAAGGAAATGTAGTGTATTTCAGAAGAACAGAATAGCATACTCTGAGTTGTTCTAATCTTAGGTCCTGATCTGGCTATGCCAAATGGCTGTGGGTTACACTAGTTAATTTAGCAGACACGATTTGCTTAGAATTCCGTTGCATTATTTTATATTATTTAATAGTATGAAGAATATAATTGAACAAAGCTGAATAAAATAGAAAGGATATTTTCTCCAAACGATTTGAGAGTGTGTACATGCAGCTACTCTGTGTTGAGCGGGTAATAAAGAAACAGGTTCTCCTATATCCTTAATTTAGAGTTATTAATGTAACTTTAGTTGTTCCTCAAAGGTTGGGCTATATGTTTTGATTTTTAATACATTGGTACGCTGCATGATGTGAGTCTAATGATGATTTGAAAAAGTCACTTGAAAGGAATGAACTCTGCTTAGTTTTTTTGCGCAGGCTGTACACACTACATCAGTCTAGCATTCACAATTCGACAAGCACTTGATAATTCCTCGAATTTCACAGCGGCATCCCCTTTGTGTGGCCGTAATGCACCCTAAAAAAAAACATGTATTTTGCGGCCGTTGGCTGTTGTGCCCTTCTCCCTGAGTTGTGTGCGCTCTGTCACGTGATCGGGTCTTTCTCACAGGCTACAAGTGAAGACAGACACATCGTGGGAGCAACTGCGCGCGTCTTTATCCAATTCCATAGTGCATATTGAAGATATTGGAAGAACTGTCCACATTTACTTTTCGTCAGCCAACAAGATGAGTCGGCCTAATGAACAGGAAAAGCACTAGCCTATGTTAATCTACTATACCCCATAGTAGAAAGGTTGACCTATTCTATTCCATGCTGAAATTAATATTCCAAAGATAATCTGAGACAGTTGGGGATATGATAAATCCCAAATTAATACAACCACTAGCATAAAAAAAAAAACATTTTTACGCAATGTGGATGATGCAACAGATCCAAATGTTTAGCTTAAAATGTTGATAACCTATTACTTCACATTATTTACATTTTAGTAATTTAGCAGACGCTCTTATCCAGAGCGACTTGCCGTAGTGAATGCATACATTTCATACATTTTTTGTACTGGCCCCCCGTGGGAATCGAACCCACAACCCTAGCGTTGCAAACACCATGCTCTACCAACTGAGCCAATGCGCACATGGCGGTAGGCTATAAGCACTAATGTTCAATTAGCAGGAAAACACCAGTAGGTATCAAAAGTCACCGCAAATGTGATTATGCATCTAATGCTTTTATTTTAAAGGTGCATTTTTATGGTGAAAATGATCTTCCCCAAACTTGAAAGTCACCCGCTGCTTATATATGCCATTTAGGCTCTACACCCCTTGTAAAGCTCTACACCCCCAGTGCTGCCAATGACTGGAACAAACTGCAAAAATCACTGAAGCTGGAGGCTCATATCTCCCTCACTAACTTTAAGCATCAGCTGTCAGAGCAGCTCACAGATCACTGCATCTGTACATAGCCCATCTGTAAATAGCCCATCTGTAAATAGCCCATCTGTAAATAGCCCATCTGTACATAGCCCATCTGTACATAGCCCATCTGTAAATAGCCCATCTGTACATAGCCAATCTGTAAATAGCCCATCTGTAAATAGCCCATCTGTAAATATCCCATCTGTAAACAGCCCATCTGTAAATAGCCCATCTGTAAATAACCCATCTGTAAATATCCCATCTGTAAATAACCCATCTGTAAACAGCCCATCTGTAAACAGCCCATCTGTAAATAGCCCATCTGTAAACAGCCCATCTGTACATAGCCCATTTGTAAATAGCCCATCTGTAAATAGCCCATCTGTAAATAGTCCATCTGTACATAGCCCATCTGTACATAGCCCATCTGTAAATAGCCCATCTGTACATAGCCAATCTGTAAATAGCCCATCTGTAAATAGCCCATCTTTAAATAGCCCATCTGTAAACAGCCCATCTGTAAATAGCCCATCTGTAAATAACCCATCTGTAAATAGCCCATCTGTAAATAACCCATCTGTAAACAGCCCATCTGTAAACAGTCCATCTGTAAATAGCCCATCTGTAAATAGCCCATCTGTACATAGCCCATTTGTAAATAGCCCATCTGTACATAACCCATCTGTAAATAGCCCATCTGTACATAGCCCATTTGTAAATAGCCCATCTGTAAATAACCCATCTGTAAATAGCCCATCTGTAAATAACCCATCTGTAAATAGCCCATCTGTAAACAGCCCATCTGTACATAACCCATCTGTAAATAGCCCATCTGTAAATAGCCCATCTGTAAATAACCCATCTGTAAATCGCCCATCTGTAAACAGCCCATCTGTACATAACCCATCTGTAAATAGCCCATCTGTAAATAGCCCATCTGTAAATAGCCCATCCAACTACTCATCCCCATATTGTTATGTATTTATTTATTTATTACTCCTTTGCACCCCAGTATCTCTACTTGCACATTCATCTTCTGCACATCTACCATTTGAGGGTTTATTGCTAAATTGTAATAACCTCACCTCTACGGCCTATTTATTGCCTTACCTCCCTAATCTTACTTCATTTGCACACACTGGATATAGACATTTCTATTGTGTTAGACTGTATGTTTGTTTATTCCATGTGTAACTTTGTTGTTGTCTGTGTCGCACTGCTTTGCTTTATCTTGGCCAGGTCGCAATTGTAAATGAGAACTTGTTCTCAACTGGCCTACCTGGTTAAATAAAGGTGAAAAAAATAAAAATAATAATAATAATAATTTTAAGAAGTTATTTGGCCACTTTAGTATATTGTAGGTCGATGGGCTAGGCTACATGAGGTGAGCGACTATGATTTGAAAAAGTCACAAAAAATATTGTCACCCATCAGACTATTCGTGATTTATCTTGTTTTTATATATACTAAATAATAAATGTGTGAAATGAGTTTTGATTTAGAATGGACCATTATTATGCACCTGTCTCCAAACAGGGGCAGGGGTGAAAATGTGTTTATGCACTTAAATAGTGAATGGAGGACACTTTTCCCCGTGGTTCATTTTCATGCCAGCCAGGAAGGCTATACTCCTGTTGTAAATATAAGCAATGTGCTTAATATTAGGAAAGTTGAGAAATAAATATTGTAGGCCTAGCCTATAGAAAGCTGAGGCTATGACTCTGGTTTCTCGCGCAATTGCATAGCCTATAGAAATGTTGCGCAACATGAGCTCATGGGCCCTTTTTTTCGAACACATTTGCATTGATGTCAGAGTGATTAGAGGGACAATAGAGTGTTGAGTACCAGGCAGTTAGCAAGTTTGGTAGGCTCATAACGACCATCAGCAGCATCAGAGCTTGGAGAAGCCTAATTACCTATGGTCACCGCAACAGCCCCAGGTACAAAGGCGGCAGTGAAGGGTGGGAAGGGGGGGGCAAAGGGGTGCAGTGAATTTTTATGAATGTGCACACACTCTTCCTGGTAACGCCGCTGAGGGGGTCTGTCAGACAGTGGGACAAACACTCTCCGGCCCTGAAGGAGCCTTTCTCAAAACTATCTCACTTCCTCCTTGAAAAGAGTTGGAGCTTCAATGCTGCCAGAGATGTGACTGACATGACAGACGGGATCTGTCCTCATATCTTCTGTCTGACTGAGCCTCCTTCAACTGAGACAGTCTGTCTGCTACTCCCAAAGTCTAGAGCAGACATAGATCAGCTTCTTGACAGACATGAACTAGAGACACCGGACGGTGAGGTTTTTTTTGTAGAATTTTATAGTTTTAGAAGTTTCTGTTATCCTGGATTGTCATCTTACAAGCTGAACAACTTGTACCGGAGCAAGACGTGGTGAAAGGATCTAAAAATAAATGGCGTGAGATTTGTCTTGTCTGAGACATGATGTTGTAATGCCTCAGCCAAACGGAGGGAGCGAACTGTGCAGCTCGGACGCTTAGAAGCTCATCTGGTGTCCCATTCCGCAGACCACTTTGTAAGGTTAAAATAAATATGTTCATTTCTGCTCTCCTTTGGTAAACACCAAAGCTGAGAAAGAGAGTGGGAGAGAGAGTGTTGGAGAGAAAGAGTGCGTGTGTGCGCCTGTCTCTCTGCAGGCCTAATTGGAGCTGTGTGTTGATTCCCAATACGGTAGACACTATACAGTCTC
>NC_042964.1:7853444-7907566 GCF_901001165.1 Salmo trutta
TGACCTCAGATTAGTTGCTAGGAACAACTTCTTCCTACTCTGTCATACCTCTGTGGCCCAGTCAACACTTACTATGAGATGTCTCAGCTCATGCAGTGGAGTGGAGAAGATACGACTCAGGTCTCACGGTATAATTGGTGAAGGACAGGGCCATAGTGAACGCCATTTTCGCCCATACTTCAGCCGGTTCGGTGTGAGAATCACACTGTTTTCGGCCGAATTATCCCTTCCATGCATCTTGATACCATCTGTAGTCAGCTTTGTCGTAACCTCGAGAAAGGACAGACCAGAACAACAGTTTAGCTTTGGGAATTTCTGATTCAGGATATCCAGACAAATGATTTACTGTATGACAAACTACTACCAATATTCTTCATACAATTTTGCTGAAACAAATCTTAAAGAGAATAACAGCACACTGTTGAAACCAATTTTTTTCTTCTAATTGGCTTATACTCTGCTATCACCATGGCGATATCACTGCAAAGTTACAGGGTCAAGGAGTTAGAGGGCCAATCCTTAGGGAGACATCCCGACCATACAGCACACCCAATCTGGTGAGATGTGTATCGAAACAAAGACATCAAAATGAAAACCAACAACAGCAATACACTCCTTCATATTATACCTAAATCTCATCCAGTGTCTCTATCATTTCTAGTGAGGTTGATCAGGCCTCACCAGATAGTCAGAACAGAAGTCATTCAACACCATTAGTATTTTCTTTCCCTTCTCTTGCCCTGTACTTCCGGGAAACCATATAAAAACATTACCATCATTCTGCGTACCTGGTTTACAATGTCATTAAAAAGACCCCACACAATAAATCAAACACGGAATTAACACCACTAACAAATAATCCTAAAAGGTGTGTGTGTGTGTGTGATAAAACGTAAGGCAGACAACAGCCTCAGGAACCATTTCCAAACATTTCAAAGAGAGAGATAGACACCCCATCCTCTCCTAAAAAAGCTAATAAAAATGTTGTTAGTTTTCACTTTGCTAAATCTTAATCAGTCCAAACAATTCAATTTAAAAAAAATTACAGACAAAACAAAACATGATAACTTCTGTTCACAAGGAGGTCATTGTCCTCGCTCCACTCTTTAAAAATGTGTTTTTTAATCCAACCCAACGTTTATATACCCTTTATGTAGACTGTACTACACTTAGACACGGCAACATTTATCTCACCACCCAGTCTAAACATTTACTCCCGTATATGACTGGTCTTTCCCCCCACGATTTTACATAACCACCTGCACTACAATGCCCTTCATGTTCATGAACAACATTTTTAAAGGTCATTTTTACATTTTGCAACCCCAATGTTGGCATCTGACAGAATTGCTTTTCCAACAGTCTACAAACAATTACTCACAATATTAACTCCACTCCAATTTCTCGTGACCCCTCCTCCCTTTCATCAATTCTATAAATCTATTTCAGAATAAGACAGAATAAAGTGTCTCATGAGATTAACCCCCCCCCCCCAAGGTTTTCTGAGTTTGCAAGGAGTTTTTGGCCTGGTCATTTTAACTTGTTACCTTGTAGAATCCATTCCCCTGGCATTTTGCATAGATTCTTCCAACCCCAAAATTTGTTCCACACCCGTCGCCATGTAATATTATCGAG
This sequence comes from Salmo trutta, assembly GCF_901001165.1. Taxonomy (NCBI): domain Eukaryota; kingdom Metazoa; phylum Chordata; class Actinopteri; order Salmoniformes; family Salmonidae; genus Salmo; species Salmo trutta. The sequence goes on from NC_042964.1 coordinate 7,855,080, forward strand.
TTACATGGCGTATAGTTACTGGTCCTATGGTCAAAGACATGGGTAGTCGTCATATTGCATTTGATTCTGCCCCTGTTACCCTGCTGAATGTAATACTTTTCCCTTGGGGTAAATGTAGCCTGTTTCAAGCTCCCTTGCCCCGCTTCACTCAGTCTTCCAATGACCAACGACCCCTCATCTTAAACACTGCTCTTTCTTCCCTATTTCTTTTGTCTTACCTTGGACAGTAAAACCACTGTTAGGGACTTTTTACTGTGGCGGAATTGGATTCCACTCTCAAAGCCTCCTTTACTATTTCATCCCAATGAAAAATGTTGGTCCACTACCCCCGCAATATCCGATTTGATAACAGGTTTCAAACCTGCCATCTAAGCATACGTACACATTATATCAACATACTCACATATCCAGTCTTTTTTATGCTGAGTACAGTTTTGGTTTCTGTTGATAGAACGCTAACATGAAAACGCTGGTGTATTGAGCTTTATTTTTTATTTTATGTCATTGTGTCAACTCACAATAGCATCTCTGAATTCTTTATTAGATAGGAATTTTCCATCTGCAGGGAAATGCTGCCCAATTTTATCCCTGATTGGATGTTTTCATGTTCGAGCCGAATTGGTAAAATGCTCTTGCACTTCTTTTAGCGCCTCTATGGTTTTGAAATAGTTTACCTCTTCTATTTCCCCTTTTACGGGAATGTCAGAAACCACGGATGACATTTCAATGGTGGTTATTTCTACGCCTCTCGACGATGTCCAGAGTGTCTGGATTTCCTCACTCACTGTTTTAATATATGCTAATTTTAACAATTTTCCAAGGTAGTGATACCCACTTCTCCAGAGTAGTTATGGTATTTGTACCTTTTAATGATCACGTCACCTGATACCTTGTATTAAAACCAATACTGGAACGTCTGCCAATTTACTACTGGTGAATACGGGAGACCTAATGTCTTATACCAGTGTCACTCTTCAAATGTCCCTGTTGTTGACAACACATATTACCAAAATTAGGGTCCATAGCCGTACATAATACAAATCTCTCGTCAAAAGACACACACACTCAGGAAACTAAAACAAAATATTTGGTTAGGAACGTCTTCCTTTATTAATTACTCTTTGTAATAAAACATTTTGTACCCACATGGTAGTTCATCTTACGCAAAATTCTGTGTAGGTTTGAAATTATAGTTCGTTTCCCAATCTTAACCTACTGCTTTACCAGTCCACTGATTCATCCATTTTCTTTTACAATGTTTTTCTAACCTGCAGGAATATTTATTTAATTATACCTCATGACTCTGTCCTGGAATCACATAGCTTTTACTTCAGGACCTATTCCCAGAACAGGATTTTATAAAAATGTACTTTCCCCAATTGTAGGTTGCGTTTAAGAAAATCAGTCTCACCCTTAACTCTGTCTGTTCGGGATGGCATATCCGTTCACTGACGCTCCCTGCCGGGTATGAGGCGGGTCACTTTCTGCTCTGCTTAATCGGAGTGTGGGCTCCCTGAGCCCCAGGAACGATCAGCAGGCGGAGGTAGCCATCCCATCCTCATCACCAAATTGTTATGAAAATTCTAAACATAAGGAAGAGGCTGTAGATTCTTCAAACAACAACGTTGTTATAAGATTTGCAAAAATGGAGCGGTTAACAATCACTCAATGGTGTACAGTTAAGAGCCCAATGAACAGAGTTGTCTCTCAGATTTTATAGAAAGCACAACCTATTTTGTCTATGTGGCAGTTTAGCAGATGTGTGGAAACAGGGGCAGGGAACATAGTGTAAAAGGTGATTCGTTTGTTTGTGCTGGTTAAGATAGCTGACATTGCTACCATTGTCTGTTCCTTCTTGTAAGTTTCCACACAGCTAGGTTCTCAAACTGGACAGTTCTATCTCCATCTCTTCATTCAAAGACTCAATCATGGACACTCTTACTGACAGTTGTGACTGCTTTGTATTGTTGTCCCTACCTTCTTGCCCTTTGTGCTGTTGTCTGTGATATTAATGTGTGTACCATGTTTTGTGCTGCTACTATGTTGTGTTGCTAGCATTTTGTTGTAAATTTGTTTGCTACCATGCTGTGTTGTCATGTGTTGCTGCCATGCTATGTTGTTGTCTTAGGTTTGTATTTTTGTAGTGTTGTGGTGTCTCTCTTGTCGTGATGTGTATTTTGTCCTATATTTTCATTATTTTTTAATTTTTTTATCCTAGCCCCCATCTCCGCAGGAGGCCTTTTGCCTTTTGGTAGGCCATCATTGTAAATAATAATTTGTTCTTAACTGACTTGCCTAGTTAAATAAAGGTTCAATAAAAAATGTAATTACTGTAGATTGTGAAACCAGGATGTCACATACTGCGGTCACACCCAAACGTCTCTTCTCTGTACACCCAGACTTATGACTAAGTCACACAAGACAAGTTTGTATCAGGTTAGAAAAAAACACTAGCATATAACGAGACAATTCTCTAAGTAAAAAAAAGCATAGCATGTTCTAATTTGTAATGCTTCCACCACAGCAACCATTACAAAGTTGATGAGCTAAGTGCTGAAAAGTGTCTGGATTTAAGAGGAAACATTTGATTAGCCTCGACTTTGGTACACTTCAAAATGGCATCACCTCCAGAACTTCAGAGTCGCGTTTTCTAAGTCCAACATGTGTCTACTGTAGACAAACAAACAGGTATGATTCATGGTGGGTTTTGGGAGGTGGTGTTCTCTGGAGCCGTGTCGTGCATCACGTTTAGATTTCAGTTCCTGGGGCTGAGATCTGTAAAATAGACGGAGCGGAGCGCTGCGTCACCATGACAGGCCAAGGTGATGAACGACCTCACTGCGAAATGAGAGAACGTCAACACTATGGCAGAATGAGGGAGGGAAGGAAGGAGCTTTTACCAAATGCAGCCTTTACATTTATGAATTGGAGCAGGGGAGAGGGAGACAGAGGAGGGGAGAGAGAAAAGGATGTCAACAGTGAGAAAGATGGAGAGAGACATACAGTGAGAGAAGGCTTTGAGACAGAGAGAGCAAGAGGGAGAGATGGACGGGAGAGAGGGATGAGGGAGAGGTTGGAAGAGGGAAGCTGATGACAAACAGGCTCATTATTCTCAGTTAAATGTTAGTTGATGAACAGAGAGAGAGAACCCTAGACTGGCAGAAGGTATGCCTGCAGGGCATAAACACAGAGCTGCGGGCATATTAACAGGGCGTGGGTAATGCCAGCCTTGCAGTCCATGGAACACTATTATAGGGCATCCTATTATTGTTATCAACGAGAGCTATGGATTTAAGTTGGATAGCCCACCTGCTCCAGACCTAGTTTCTGGTTAAAGTTTATCACTGTCTTCTCTCAACTTTTCTGATGCAGGCTTCCACAAAGGAGCCAGCCAATTTGTGTGATGTGTGATCTCCTTCACGTGTGATCTCCCGCTTTGTTGTTCCTCGTTTGATTCGATATTGTCCCGTCAGTCGAGGGACTATGCATTATTGATGCGATGAATAAATACACAAATTAATAATGAAACAAATATGAATTTTTTACAGTGCTGTCTCAGTCTGTGTCAGTGTGTGTGTGTGTGTGTGTGTGTGTGTGTGTGTGTGTGTGTGTGTGTGTGTGTGTGTGTGTGTGTGTGTGTGTGTGTGTGTGTGTGTGTGTGTGTGTGTGTGTGTGTGTGTGTGTGTGATGAGCTCAGGGATGCGCTGTGCGACGAGAGAACAGACAGGTGACAGCACATTGAGTTGAGATTAATGCCAGTCGTGAGGATGACTGACAGTCCTAACAATGGGACTGCTCTGATTCCTCCCATGCATCTCAAACAATACAGGAGAGATAAGACAGCCTTGACATGAGCCCCGGATCAATTATTTAGTGATTGGCTGACTGGAATATGCTACAGTTTCAGTTTTGTCTAATTGCTTTACAAGGTGCTCTCGTTGAAGTCAGTGATACTGACACACCTCTGAATTCAACCGTATAAATCCCATTGCTACTTTTGCTAATGCTTGAAGGTGGAATATCACCTTAAAACTACGTTGAACAGCATTGTTTATGCTAGTATGTGGGTCATTGCTTATTCAGACAGCATTAGCATTTGATAGCATCTCTTAGCATCCGCTGCATTTTTGCTGGCAGATTGACTTTAGTCGTGAACACAGACCTTGTTTCTGGTTCACCTGAGGTAATTGTAGCATTGCTGAGTGTGTCTGAATCACAGAAAGTTGAAAGTCGGTTGCATAATGAATGGCCCGTTCCTGTCCAGTGTTCTGTCGAATTCAGCCCTCCTGGGATTCTGCTCAATGCCTGAGCAATGCTGCAACAACTCCCACAAGCACACGGGCTCTGCAGTGTCAAGTTCCTCTTTGAAACCATTCCAGGAACTTGTTGTCCTTTGCTGCAAAATGTTATTGTGATAAGAACGACTGGTGGGTACATACACATCTTTGGCTGTGTGCATTTATTCAGGAGCAGATAGCAGATATATCTTCCTCAAATATATGTCTTAGAACCCTCATTCATCATAATATTGTCAATATCACTCTCAGGCTTGACATGGTACACTCAAATCAATCAAAATAATATGCCAATGGACAACGAAATCTATCTGTATGTTTATGCTGAAATGACAGAGATGTTCTTTACTACATGTACTTCTCCTTTCATTGTCTAGAAGTCTCGAGACGCAACAGTCTCACCATTAGAATTGTAGCTAATTAGTGGTTTTACTGTTGTGATCAGTTCGGGCAGTAAAATGGAGAAACACAAAGAGAGAACACGGTATAATCTCAGTTTAATGGCTCGTAAAAAGACTGCAATAGTTTCCAGATGCCTCGCTTTTGTAAGATACTAGAAATCATAACGCAAAACACACCTGTTATACAGTTTCCCCTCTTATAGACACATCTCTCTCTTTGAATCGGATCCTAAGAGAAATTAGTCTCTTTTTCAAAAGACGGCCAGTTATTTGGAACTGAGATTTCTTCCGATTTTTTTAATCTTTCTCTTAAGAGATAAGAGGAACTGATTGTGTTGACTTTAAATGACAACCATGTACAGCTGCCAACGTGTCCAATCTCTGTATCTACTATCACTTTATCATCAAACTGTTCCTGTCGTTTCTTTACAAAATGACAAGACTGTAACGCCCGTCGTCAGATTGAGACCAAGGTGCAGCGGAGGATGTGTTCATATTAAGGATTTTAATAAACGAATGAACACTATACAAAAAGAAAACACGACAAGAAATGACAGCCAAACAGTCCTGTCAGGATTAACAAACTTAGACAGAAGACATTCACCCACAAACCCCAAAGGAAAAACAGGCTGCCTATGTATGACTCTCAATCAGCAACAACGATCTACACCTGTTCCTGATTGAGAGCCATACACGGCCAAAACAAAGAAAACCACCAACATAGAAAAAGAAACCTAGAACGCCCACCCATGTCACACCCTGGCCTAACCAAAAATAGAGAACAAAAAACCCTCTCTATGGCCAGGGTGTTACAAAGACACAAAAAAAAACATCCTTGAAAATTGTGTGTGTTTTTGTGTTCAGGGTGATTCTGCCTCACTCTTCAAATATGTTACATTCTTTTGATCTACACTGTGGGAACATTCTGGAAACACACTATGCTAGACATCCCGCGTTCTCCCCTTTGATGGTGAACATACTGTACACTGCCTCGTCGTACACATTCAGGCGCTATATTAATTAATGAGATGCTTTAATATTCTAAATAGCAGACTTGTGGGGTTTTAATGATGTAGATGTCTCTCTGAGCAGCAATGTACACCGCAGAAGGTCAAGCCCATGCTGTAATATTTAGAAATGTTGATCTCTCATGGCCATTGCCCCAAGGTCCAACTTGCCCTGTATGTCCCAGGAGGGCCACCGTACGCGACGTGATGATGATGATGGCTCTGACCTGTAGTTAGCTCACCTTTTCTGTAATGAGCTTTAGACTCACTGTTAACGGGCACTTCAGACAGTGCTTAACCTTAACCTTAACCTTTGTTGTAGAATGGATGGCCAGATAGCTAGCAACAATGACAAGAAGCTACCATGTGGGGAATCGTAAGTACCTTGTTTGTGATACCATGTCTTGTTTTTAAGTGTTTTGACTGATGTCACATCTATGCTAATACAGCTAAAATCCGCTAGCTAGCTAACCAAGAACTCTAACAATGTATTTGAGAGACAACAAGTGCTCATTGTGCAAATGTATTTATGTTTTCAATAAACATGGGAGATGAAATGTAGTTTACATGTTATCAACAATCTAAGCCAAACCTGTCTGTTTTGCGCACGCGTAAGTTTTGTTGCTTAACAACCAAACCTGTTGGAGCCTTTTGGGCTGCATTTTCAGGGAGAGAGAGAGAGAGAGAGAGAGAGGGAGGGGGAAAGAGAACGAGGGAGAAAGAGAGAGAGAGAAAGAGAGAGGGAGGGGGAGAGAGAGAGAGAGAGGGAGAGGGAAAGAGAGCGAGGGAGAGCGAGCGAGAGAGAGAGAGAGAGAGAGCCCTCTGTGTAATTACTATATGTATGCAGACATTCACATCTCTCTCTCCCTCTCTTTCTGCCCCTCTCTTGCTCTCTCTCTCTATCTCTCTCTCTCTCTTACAGGCTTCACATCTCTTATCATGCCAAATTTCACCTCTCCACCATCATCATTTACTGCTTCTCTATACAGCTCTGTACAGCCACAAAAGATAGAGGGAACAGAGAGAGAGAGAGAGAGCTGCAGAGAGAGAGAGACAGACAGAGATAAAACGAAATAGAGGAAGAAAGAGAATTGGAGAGAGAGGAAAAAAAGAGAATTGGAGAGAGAGAGAAAGAGACAGAGAGAGAGATAGAGAAGTGGGTCTAATAACTACTGCTAATTGGTGTTTTAACCTCTGCAACGTGATGCTTCTCCGTGCAAGCAGGATAACTCAGGCTTCTCAGGAGCCTGACACTCTCCTCACACTCTATAGTTAGTTCTCCTTTTGACATGTCCCCTGAGTTTCGCCTGCCGACAGTTGTCAGTCTTATGAGTTGAGTTGCTGTCAGTGATGGGAATAGGAGACGAGAGAGAGAGAGAGAGAGGGAGCTGGTGGAGAAGAGAGGGGCAGATATGAGCTGAGAGACACTGATACAGGGAGAGAGGGACAAAAGAGAGAGAGGGAGCTGGTGGAGAAGAGAGGGGCAGATATGAGCTGAGAGACACTGATACAGGGAGAGAGGGACAAAAGAGAGAGAGGGAGCGGGTGGAGAAGAGAGGGGCGGATATGAGCTGAGAGACACTGATACAGGGAGAGGGACAAAAGAGAGAGAGGGAGCGGGTGGAGAAGAGAGGGGCAGATATGAGCTGAGAGACACTGATACAGGGAGAGAGGGACAAAAGAGAGAGAGGGAGCGGTGGAGAAGAGAGGGGCAGATATGAGCTGAGAGACACTGATACAGGGAGAGAGGGACAAAAGAGAGAGAGGGAGCTGGTGGAGAAGAGAGGAGCAGATATGAGCTGAGAGACACTGATACAGGGAGAGAGGGACAAAAGAGAGAGAGGGAGCTGGTGGAGAAGGGAGGGGCAGATATGAGCTGAGAGACACTGATACAGGGAGAGAGGGACAAAAGAGAGAGAGGGAGCTGGTGGAGAAGAGAGGGGCAGATATGAGCTGAGAGACACTGATACAGGGAGAGAGGGACAAAATAGAGAGAGGGAGCTGGTGGAGAAGAGAGGAGCAGATATGAGCTGAGAGACACTGATACAGGGAGAGAGGGACAAAAGAGAGAGAGGGAGCTGGTGGAGAAGAGAGGGGCAGATATGAGCTGAGAGACACTGATACAGGGAGAGAGGGACAAAAGAGAGAGAGGGAGCGGTGGAGAAGAGAGGGGCAGATATGAGCTGAGAGACACTGATACAGGGAGAGAGGGACAAAAGAGAGAGAGGGAGCTGGTGGAGAAGGGAGGGGCAGATATGAGCTGAGAGACACTGATACAGGGAGAGAGGGACAAAAGAGAGAGAGGGAGCTGGTGGAGAAGGGAGGGGCAGATATGAGCTGAGAGACACTGATACAGGGAGAGAGGGACAAAAGAGAGAGAGGGAGCTGGTGGAGAAGGGAGGGGCAGATATGAGCTGAGAGACACTGATACAGGGAGAGAGGGACAAAAGAGAGAGAGGGAGCTGGTGGAGAAGGGAGGGGCAGATATGAGCTGAGAGACACTGATACAGGGAGAGAGGGACAAAAGAGAGAGAGGGAGCGGTGGAGAAGAGAGGCGCAGATATGAGCTGAGAGACACTGATACAGGGAGAGAGGGACAAAAGAGAGAGAGGGAGCTGGTGGAGAAGGGAGGGGCAGATATGAGCTGAGAGACACTGATACAGGGAGAGAGGGACAAAAGAGAGAGAGGGAGCTGGTGGAGAAGGGAGGGGCAGATATGAGCTGAGAGACACTGATACAGGGAGAGAGGGACAAAAGAGAGAGAGGGAGCTGGTGGAGAAGAGAGGGGCAGATATGAGCTGAGAGACACTGATACAGGGAGAGAGGGACAAAAGAGAGAGAGGGAGCGGTGGAGAAGAGAGGGGCAGATATGAGCTGAGAGACACTGATACAGGGAGAGAGGGACAAAAGAGAGAGAGGGAGCTGGTGGAGAAGGGAGGGGCAGATATGAGCTGAGAGACACTGATACAGGGAGAGAGGGACAAAAGAGAGAGAGGGAGCTGGTGGAGAAGGGAGGGGCAGATATGAGCTGAGAGACACTGATACAGGGAGAGAGGGACAAAAGAGAGAGAGGGAGCTGGTGGAGAAGGGAGGGGCAGATATGAGCTGAGAGACACTGATACAGGGAGAGAGGGACAAAAGAGAGAGAGGGAGCTGGTGGAGAAGGGAGGGGCAGATATGAGCTGAGAGACACTGATACAGGGAGAGAGGGACAAAAGAGAGAGAGGGAGCGGTGGAGAAGAGAGGCGCAGATATGAGCTGAGAGACACTGATACAGGGAGAGAGGGACAAAAGAGAGAGAGGGAGCTGGTGGAGAAGGGAGGGGCAGATATGAGCTGAGAGACACTGATACAGGGAGAGAGGGACAAAAGAGAGAGAGGGAGCTGGTGGAGAAGGGAGGGGCAGATATGAGCTGAGAGACACTGATACAGGGAGAGAGGGACAAAAGAGAGAGAGGGAGCTGGTGGAGAAGGGAGGGGCAGATATGAGCTGAGAGACACTGATACAGGGAGAGAGGGACAAAAGAGAGAGAGGGAGCGGTGGAGAAGAGAGGGGCAGATATGAGCTGAGAGACACTGATACAGGGAGAGAGGGACAAAAGAGAGAGAGGGAGCTGGTGGAGAAGGGAGGGGCAGATATGAGCTGAGAGATACTGATACAGGGAGAGAGGGACAAAAGAGAGAGAGGGGGAGAGACTGAAGAAAGGAAGGGTTCAGTGAGTTGTCAGTTTGCATGGCTGTAGACAGCATATTTTTCCCCCGCAGCATTCACACACTTCATCAAAGGCAATTGGGATCCCGGCTCCTAATAGATTTTCAGTCTCCTTAGCACAGTGGCTACCCAATCAGCACGGCCAAACAGTTTGATGGATGGGCCATGAAACCAATGAATGATCTGCCAAGACATACTGTACATCTCCCAGGCATACATCTTCTCAAAGATGACAAAGTTATTGGGTTTGGTTGGACTCCGACTTATCTCTTCATTGTCTCTCCATCTCATCTCTCTGTTTATGCCTATGTATCTCCCTACCCCTCTTCTCTCTCTTCATTTACTGAAGGAGTGAATGAATCAGAGTAAATTATAATAGAATGCGCTTTGTCTCTGCTTGGTGGTTAATATTTAACTAACCAAATGGAAGAGGCAGTTCCCTTGCGTTTAACTCATGTCTATTTGAAATTGCATTACAGCGCGGCCACATTAGGCTAATTCAATCCGCAGCACTTAAGATGTAATGGTCTCCGCACATCATAAACTACTATGGAAAAAAAACACAATACTTTAATACAAAACTACTTTTTTTATATTACTTCTCTGTAGTAGGGTGGACTGTAGTAGGGTGGACTGTAGTAGGGTGGACTGTAGTAGGGTGGACTGTAGTAGGGTGGACTGTAGTAGGGTGGACTGTAGTAGGGTGGACTGTAGTAGGGTGGACTGTAGTAGGGTGGACTGTAGTAGGGTGGACTGTAGTAGGATGGACTGTAGTTGGGTGGACTGTAGTTGGGTGGACTGTAGTAGGGTGGACTGTTGTAGGGTGGACTGTAGTAGGATGGACTGTAGTAGGGTGGACTGTAGTAGGATGGACTGTAGTAGGGTGGACTGTAGTAGGGTGGACTGTAGTAGGATGGACTGTAGTTGGGTGGACTGTAGTAGGGTGGACTGTAGTAGGATGGACTGTAGTTGGGTGGACTGTAGTAGGGTGGACTGTAGTAGGGTGAACTGTAGTAGGGTGAACTGTAGTAGGGTGGACTGTAGTAGGGTGGACTGTAGTAGGGTGGACTGTAGTAGGGTGGACTGTAGTAGGGTGGACTATAGTTGGGTGGACTGTAGTTGGGTGGACTGTAGTAGGGTGGACTGTAGTAGGGTGGACTGTGCTAGGCTGGACTGTGCTAGGCTGGACTGTGGTAGGGTGGACTGTAGTAGGGTGGACTGTAGTAGGGTGGACTGTGGTAGGCTGGACTGTGGTAGGGTGGACTGTAGTAGGGTGGACTGTGGTAGGGTGAACTGTGGTAGGGTGGACTGTAGTAGGGTGGACTGTAGTAGGGTGGACTGTAGTAGGGTGAACTGTAGTAGGGTGGACTGTAGTTGGGTGGACTGTAGTTGGGTGGACTGTAGTAGGCTGGACTGTAGTAGGCTGGACTGTGGTAGGGTGGACTGTGGTAGGGTGGACTGTGGTAGGGTGGACTGTAGTAGGCTGGACTGTGGTAGGGTGGACTGTAGTAGGGTGGACTGTGGTAGGGTGGACTGTAGTAGGGTGGACTGTAGTAGGGTGGACTGTAGTAGGGTGGACTGTAGTAGGGTGAACTGTAGTAGGGTGGACTGTAGTAGGGTGGACTGTAGTAGGGTGGACTGTAGTAGGGTGAACTGTAGTAGGGTGAACTGCAGTAGAGTGGACTGTAGTAGGGTGGACTGTGGTAAGGTGGACTGTGGTAGGGTGGACTGTAGTAGGGTGGACTGTAGTTGGGTGGACTGTAGTTGGGTGGACTGTAGTAGGGTGGACTGTAGTAGGGTGGACTGCAGTAGAGTGGACTGCAGTAGGGTGGACTGCAGTAGGGTGGACTGTAGTAGGGTGGACTGTAGTAGGGTGGACTGTAGTTGGGTGGACTGTAGTTGGGTGGACTGTAGTAGGGTGGACTGTAGTAGGGTGGACAGTAGTAGGGTGGACTGTAGTAGGATGGACTGTAGTAGGGTGGACTGTAGTAGGGTGGACTGTAGTAGGATGGACTGTAGTTGGGTGGACTGTAGTAGGGTGGACTGTAGTTGGGTGGACTGTAGTAGGGTGGACTGTAGTAGGGTGAACTGTAGTAGGGTGGACTGTAGTAGGGTGGACTGTAGTAGGGTGAACTGTAGTAGGGTGGACTGTAGTAGGGTGGACTGTAGTAGGGTGGACTGTAGTAGGGTGAACTGTAGTAGGGTGGACTGTAGTAGGGTGGACTGTAGTAGGGTGAACTGTAGTAGGGTGGACTGTAGTAGGGTGAACTGTAGTAGGGTGGACTGTAGTAGGGTGGACTGTAGTTGGGTGGACTGTAGTTGGGTGGACTGTAGTAGGGTGAACTGTAGTAGGCTGGACTGTAGTAGGGTGGACTGTAGTAGGGTGAACTGTAGTAGGCTGGACTGTGGTAGGGTGGACTGTAGTAGGGTGGACTGTGATAGGGTGGACTGTAGTAGGGTGAACTGTAGTAGGGTGGACTGTAGTAGGGTGGACTGTAGTAGGGTGAACTGTAGTAGGGTGGACTGTAGTAGGGTGGACTGTAGTAGGGTGAACTGTAGTAGGGTGGACTGTAGTAGGGTGGACTGTAGTAGGGTGGACTGTAGTAGGGTGAACTGTAGTAGGGTGGACTGTAGTAGGGTGGACTGTAGTAGGGTGGACTGTAGTAGGCTGGACTACAGTAGGGTGGACTGTAGTAGGGTGGACTGTAGTAGGGTGGACTGTAGTAGGGTGGACTACAGTAGGGTGGACTGTAGTAGGGTGGACTACAGTAGGGTGGACTGTAGTAGGGTGGACTGTAGTAGGGTGGACTACAGTAGGGTGAACTGTAGTAGGCTGGACTACAGTAGGGTGGACTGTAGTAGGGTGGACTACAGTAGGGTGGACTGTAGTAGGGTGGACTACAGTAGGGTGAACTGTAGTAGGGTGGACTACAGTAGGGTGGACTGTAGTAGGGTGGACTACAGTAGGGTGGACTGTAGTAGGGTGGACTGCAGTAGGGTGGACTGTAGTAGGGTGGACTACAGTAGGGTGGACTGTAGTAGGGTGGACTACAGTAGGGTGGACTGTAAAGACTGGGTAGGAAAAGGAAGTAGAAATTACAGGACATGTTTTATTTGAGGTTGATGTGGCAAGCTCAGGATTTCATATATATGACGGCTTGAATTTGCAATTACTCTCACTGCCTATGACAAGTCCATTTAGCAAGAGAAATGCATCCACTGGGCCAAAGAGTACAGCAGTGAGGACTAGGAGATGGGTAAATATGACAGTAGAGAGGGGAAAAGATCGAGAGACAGAGAGAGACAGAGAGAGACAGAGACAGACAGAGACAGAGACAGAGAGAGACAGAGACAGACAGAGACAGACAGAGAGAGACAGAGAGAGAGACAGAGAGAGAGAGAGACAGAGAGAGACAGAGAGAGACAGAGAGAGAGACAGAGAGAGAGACAGAGAGAGAGACAGAGAGAGACAGAGAGAGAGAGAGAGAGAGAGAGAGAGAGAGAGAGAGAGAGAGAGAGAGAGAGAGAGAGAGAGAGAGAGAGAGAGCAAAAGAAAGTCGCTCTGGATAAGAGTGTCTGCTAAATGACTTAAATGTAAATGTAAATGTAGAGAGCGAGAGGGAGAGAGAGAGAGAGAGAGAGAGAGAAAGAGAGTGCGAGAGAGAGAGAGAGAGAGAGAAAGGGCAAGAGAGAGAGATTTTGTTTGATGTTAATGTCTTAATATTTTGTTTTATTGATTTGACGTAAATATGAGTCAGGGTCTGCTTGCAGCGGATGGAATAACTCATTGCAGCTCACTGCAGTAGCTCCACTCCAGAACTACCTACTGTGTGTTTTATAGCCATTGTTTTGTCTCTGTGAAAAGGTCAGTGGTTCCCAATTAACCTAGTCCTGTATGGGCGGCTGTCTGTCACGATGCTAGCCTCGGTCATGACCCCCATCCCTGACCCCTCTGCCACAGCTCCAGTCCCAGCCATAAGGGTGAGGCCTGGGTCGCTCCCCTCCCAAAACAACACCCATCCCCTTCTGAATGTTTCATCAGGCCCCTAGGCCAAACGTGTGGAGACTGGAGAGCAAGAGCCGATCATACACTTACTGTCTCCAAGCATGCACACACACATATCCACACACACATCCACACACACACACACACATCTACACACACCAATATCTAATGCATGTCCAGTGAAGACGTTTCCTCCCCCCTTCCTTCCCAAGCTCACCAGGCAGCTGCACGAAACACCTTGGATACACACACACACACACCTGCCATCACCATACAGACATCCACCAAGCCTGGCACAGCAGGGTATGACATGGCGTGGCAGCAAGCGTTGAATAATACACATACAGTACCAGTCAAAAGTTTGAACACACCTACTCATTCCAGGGTGTTTTTACATTGTAGAATAATAGTGAAGACATCAAAACTATATATATATATGCTGGTTGAGAGAATGCCAAGTGTGTGCAAAGCTGTCATCCAGTCAAAGGGTGGCTACATTGAAGAATCTAAAATCTAAAATAGATTTTGATTTGTTTAACACTTTTTTGGTTACTACATGACTCCATATGTCTTATTTCATAGTTTTGATGTCTTCACTATTATTCTGCAATGTACAAAATAAAGAAAAAACCCATGAATGAGTAGATGTGTCCAAACTTTTGACTGGTACTGTAAGTCTTCAGAATGGGCCAACCAGGCAACACAGACACCCCTTGTCTGTCCCCAAATCCAGACCCTCCCTGGGTCCCTCTAATACACAAAGACAGGGACAGCACTACTGGTGGCTTCTCAAAGCATGTTTTAAAACATATTTTCTGCTACACCACCAGGGGCTGGAGATACGTTCACAGTACTAGGAGGGGACACCTCAGAGATACGTTCACAGTACTAGGAGGGGACACTTTAGAGATACGTTCACAGTACTAGGAGGGGACACTTCAGAGATATGTTCACAGTACTAGGAGGGGACACTTAAGAGATATGTTCACAGTACTAGGAGGGGACACTTCAGAGATATGTTCACAGTAGCAGGAGGGGACACTTCAGAGATATGGTCACAGTACTAGGAGGGGACACTTCAGACATATGTTCACAGTACTAGGAGGGGACACTTCAGAGATATGTTCACAGTAGTGGGAGGGGACACTTCAGAGATATGTTCACAGTACTAGGAGGGGACACTTCAGAGATATGTTCACAGTAGCGGGAGGGGACACTTCAGAGATATGTTCACAGTACTAGGAGGGGACACTTCAGAGATATGTTCAGAGTACTAGGAGGGAGACACTTCAGAGATATGTTCACAGTACTAGGAGGGGACACTTCAGAGATATGTTCACAGTATTAGGAGGGGACACTTCAGAGATATGTTCACAGTAGCGGGAGGGGACACTTCAGAGATATGTTCACAGTATTAGGAGGGGACACTTCAGAGATATATTCAGAGTGCTAAGAGGGGACACTTCAGAGATATGTTCACAGTACTAGGAGGGACACCTCAGAGATATATTCACAGTACTAGGAGGGGACACTTCAGAGATATGTTCACAGTACTAGGAGGGGACACTTCAGAGATATGTTCAGAGTACTAGGAGGGAGACACTTCAGAGATATGTTCACAGTACTAGGCAGGGACACTTCAGAGATATGTTCACAGTACTAGGAGGGGACACTTCAGAGATATGTTCACAGTACTAGGAGGGACACCTCAGAGATATGTTCACAGTACTAGGAGGGGACACTTCAGAGATATGTTCACAGTATTAGGAGGGGACACTTCAGAGATATATTCAGAGTGCTAAGAGGGGACACTTCAGAGATATGTTCACAGTACTAGGAGGGACACCTCAGAGATATGTTCACAGTACTAGGAGGGACACCTCAGAGATATATTCACAGTACTAGGAGGGGACACTTCAGAGATATGTTCACAGTACTAGGAGGGGACACTTCAGAGATATGTTCACAGTACTAGGAGGGGACACTTCAGACATATGTTCACAGTACTAAGAGGGGACACTTCAGAGATATGTTCACAGTAGTGGGAGGGGACACTTCAGAGATATGTTCACATTATTAGGAGGGGACACTTCAGAGATATGTTCACAGTATTAGGAGGGGACACTTCAGAGATATGTTCACAGTACTAGGAGGGGACACTTCAGAGATATGTTCACAGTACTAAGAGGGGACACTTCAGAGATATGTTCACAGTACTAGGAGGGACACCTCAGAGATATATTCACAGTACTAGGAGGGGACACTTCAGAGATATGTTCACGGTACTAGGAGGGGACACTTCAGAGATATGTTCACAGTAGTGGGAGGGGACACTTCAGAGATATATTCACAGTACTAGGAGGGGACACTTCAGAGATATGTTCACGGTACTAGGAGGGGACACTTCAGAGATGGGTGGCAGTATGAATACATCATCATGGGTGTTGTCAGACTGACTGCCTACTGTCTCTTTGCATGTTGTGGTGTTAATAAGCTGCATGGAGTGAAACATTACTAACATGGAAGGGATGTTTTCTTATCCCTTTACAGCATGGTCCGTTTGTGTCACCTAAAAAAAACCAGAAGTAAACTTATCTGTTTTCCCATAGGCCTACGTACTTCATCTCTGTGTTGTTACTTAAGCTGGGACATGGGTATCACCATGTGCAGAGAGGAGACAAAGAGTGTATGCCTCTGAAGGAAGGGAGGGAGGGAAGGAAGGAAGGAAGGAAGAAGGGAGGGAGGGAGGGAGGGAGGGAGGAAGGAAGAAGGGAGGGAGGGAGGAAGGAAGGAAGGGAGGGAGGGAGGAAGAAGGGAGGGAGGGAGGTCTCTCCCACCAGTGCTGACTAATAGTTCCCTCCCAGCGAAGGTCATGGACTCTGCAGTTCCCTTCGTGTGTGTGTGTGTTATTCAAATATCTACCCTGCATCTTCCCTACCGTACATATAGATGAGGAAACGTCGATGGTGAATATTATTAATACATAACGTAACACGCTTTATCAAGGCTTTATGAGGAATTATCTCATTTACAAAGTGTTTCATTCTGTTACTGTTGTTGTTCTCAGTTGGATGTTATAATCTGAGTCCATTGTTCCCCGCCAGCTTTTCAACAGAGGCACAATACCACTATTATGAAAGGCAACACGGTGGAGAAATAACTGGAAAAAGGCTTTACTGAGAATGAGATATTTTTGCTCTTTCATACGGCTTAGTCACACCAAGCAGAATCAGTGAATGAAGCCCAGAGTTTTTCTCAGAAGTGCAGAAAAAGGAGAGTTGAAACAAACTGAATATGCAGCATACGAGCGTATGAACGATGTGTAATGGGTCATTTATTGCTACTGAAAGATGCTGCAGACATCCTCATATTTCAGCCTGATTTCCCACTAGTAGGTGTTTGGAAAATGTACTGCTCACGTGTAAATAGAGAGTTGTGAGTTATATCTGTGAAAACTCAGCTATTTCTTTGGGCTGAAGGTTAATGCTACACTGAATGTGGCTCTAACTGATTACCTCATCAGTATTAGTAACGTTAGATCATTTGACACATTTATCTACCCGCCTGCCTGTCTATACACTATAAATACAAAAGTATGTGGACACCCCTTCAAATTAGTGGATTTGGCTATTTCAGCCACAACCGTTGCTGACAGGTGTATAAAATCAAGCATACAGCCATGCAATCTCCATAGACAAACATTGACAGTAGAATGGCCTCAATGAAGAGCTCAGTGACTTTCAATGTGGCACCGTCATAGGAGCTGCCCAAGTTAACTGTAAGTGCTGTTGTTATGAAGTGGAAACGTCTAGGAGCAACAATGGCTCAGCCCCTAAATGGTAGGCTACACAAGCTCACAGAATGGGATCTCTGAGTGCTGAAACACGTAACGCGTAAAAATAATCTGTCCTCGATTGCAACACTCACTACCAAGTTCCAAACTGCCTCTGGAAGCAGCATCAGCACAAGAACTGTTCGTCGGGAGCTTCATGAAATTGGTTTCCATGGCCGAGCAGCCGCACACAAGCCTAAGATCACCATGCGCAATGCCCAGTTTCGACTGGAGTGGTGTAAAGCTCGCCGCTATTGGACTCTGGAGCAGTGGAAACACGTTCTCTGGAGTGATGAATCACGCTTCACCATTGGGCAGTCTGACAAACAAATCTGGGTTTGGCGGATGCCAAGAGAATGCTACCTGCCCCAATGCATAATGGCAACTGTAAAGTTTGGTGGAGGATGAATAATGGTCTGGGGCTGTTTTTCATGGTTTGGGCTAGGCCCCTTAATTCCAGTGAAGGGAAATCTTAACGCTACAGCATACAATGACATTCTAGAAGATTCTGTGCTTCCAACTTTGTGGCAACAGTTTGAGGAAGGCCCTTTCCTGTTTAGAAATGAAAATACCCCCGTGCACAAAGCGTTGCCCATACAGAAATGGTTTGTCGAGATCGGTGTGGAAGAACTTCACCGGCCTGCACAAAGCCCTGACATCAACCCCATCGAACACTTTTGGGATGAATTGGAATGCTGACCACGAGCCAGGCCTAATCGCCCAACATCAGTGCACGACCTCACTAAAGCTCTTGTGGCTGAATGGAAGCAAGTCCCCGCAGCAATGTTCCAACATCTAGTAGAAAGCCTTCCCACAGATTCCCGAGTGGTGCAGTGGTCTAAGGCACCGCATCGCAGTGCTAGCTGTGCCAATAAAGATCCTGGTTCGAGTCCAGGCTCTGTCGCAGCCGGCTGCGACCAGTAGACCCATGGGATGGTGCACAATTGGCCCAGCATCGTCCGGGTTAGGGGAGGGTTTGGCCAGGAGGGATGTTCTTGTTCAATCGTGCACTAGCGACTCCTGTGGTGGGCCGGGTGCAATACATGCTGACACGGTCGCCAGGTGTACAGTGTTTCTTCCGACACATTGGTGCAGCTGGCTTCAAGGTTAAGTGGGCATTGTGTCAAGAAGCAGTGTGGCTTTGTTGGGTTGTGTTTCGGAGGACGCACAGCTCTTGATCTTCGCCTCTCCCGAGTCCGTATGGGAGTTGCAGCAGTGGGACAAGACAGTAACCTCCAATTGGATACCACGAAATTGGGCAGAGAATAGGGTAATAAAAAATGAAAAGAAAGCCTTCCCAGAAGAGGGGAGGCTGTTGTAGCAGCAAAGGGGGGACCAACTCCATATTAATGACCATGATTTTGGAATGAGATGTTTGACGAGCAGGTGTCCACATACTTTTGGTCAGGTAAGGTAAGTGTAAGTCAGTTTTACTACCTGTCTCTCTCAATTTATAATGGGACCCCAACCAGTGTGTTTCTTCAGACTCTGTTGGCTGTCTGTTTTACCTACTAGTAAGTTAAATTAGTTCAGTTTCAGAAGACAAATAGATGTTATTATACTGTATCAGTCCCGAGCCAAGTCACCTAGTGTGCGTATTCTCTCACTCACAGAGCCAAAAATGCACTTATTGCATCATAATGATGATTACAGTCGTTAGTTAACCACTCCCTGCATCCCATTTCCACGACCTAACACACACACTAGGGAAGAACCAACTCACGGATAAAGGTGTTTTATTCGTGGTGAGAAAAGAAATTACCTCATTGGCTTTTTATTTAGGCCTCCCAAATCTTCTTTAATCGGCCCAGCTTCCCTCATAAAAGAAAATTACAAGTGGAATTAAAGTTAGTTTTTTTGGGGGCTGTAATTTTACAAAGATGGGACTATGAGTCAACAGGCTCTAACAAGCCTATTGAGGCATGTCTCATTCTGGCTCTCGGTAGTGAAACTGACGATGTTTGATCCAAGATTGAGGAAGACGGAGGCTAGTTAGTTATTCTCTCTCTCTCTGTCCTCTCTCCCTCTCTTTCTCTCCCTCTCTTTCTAACATCTTCTCCCTCTATCTCCTCATCTCTCTCTCTCCTCATCTCTCTCCTCTTTTCTCTCTCGCTCTCTCTCTCTCTCTCTCTCTCTCTCCCTCTCTCACCTCATCTCTCTTCTCTCTCTCTCCCTCTCTCTCCTCATCTCTCTTCTCTCTCTCTCCTCATCTCTCTCTCTCTCTCTCTCTCTCTCTCTCTCTCCTCTCTCTCTCTCTCTCTCTCTCTCTCTCTCTCACTCTCTCTCCTCATCTCTCTCCTCTTTTCTCTCTCGCTCTCTCTCTCTCCTCTCTCTCCTTTTCTCTCTCTCTCTCTCCTCTCTCTCTCCTTTTCTCTCTCTCTCTCTCTCTCTCCTCTCTCTCTCCTCTTTCTCTCCTCATCTCTCTTCTCTCTCTCCTCATCTCTCTTCTCTCTCTCTCATCTCTCTCTCTCTCTCTCTCTCTCTCTCTCTCTCTCTCCCTCTCTCACCTCATCTCTCTTCTCTCTCTCTCCCTCTCTCTCTCACCTCATCTCTCTCCTCTTTTCTCTCTCGCTCCCTCTCTCTCCTCATCTCTCTCCTTTTCTCTCTCTCTCTCTCTCCCCTCTCTCTCCCTCTTCTCTTTCTCACTCTCTCTATTCTTATTTCTTTCTCTCTTTCTCTCATTGTTGTTACAATCTCAGAAACTAAAGACTAAATCTTCAGCGGGAGTATGTGGAGCTCCCTTTTCAGATCTGACACTTTTCAACCGAGAGAAAAGCTGACGCTTTGGCAAATTAGAACAAAGTGCAGGTAGCAGGTAGCTCACTAACTGACAATAGAGCTTAAAAGCTACGCATATAATAATAATTATCCCATTATGGAGAGTTCACTTCTGACTTTTGAAGTAGTCATAGTTAACTTTGGACTAACTTTCTATGCTAACAACATGACATTCTGAGAATCTCTCAGCATGAGCTCTCTCACACTTTCCCCTTTTGTCCTCAAAATCCTTTCTATATTTCTCTCCCTCTTATATCACTTGAATTCAAGAAAGGTAACAGCGGATCATGATTTAATTGCAGAGGTACTTTCACTTTCAACGTCATAAGTCTCTGCACAGAGGGAATCACCTATTGTGGCTCGTGTGCAGGGTCGGCTCTAACCTTGTGGGGGCCCTAAACTACATTTGGTTGCAGTTTCAAAGGCCCAGTGCAGTCAAAAACGTGAGAGTTCCAAACCTCTCTGGCAATAACAGCAAATCTTCAGTTTTCACCTCCCCACTCAGACCACTCCCAGACAGTCCTAGGAAAATTCTTGCTTGAGAAATTGCTCTTTGCTAAGAAGCAATGAGTGTCTCGGTCTAGGTGTCGGATACATTTCCACTTGGTCTTGACTCAGTCTCGGACAGTGAGGACTTGTAATTTCTTCCCAGCAGACTAAAACAACCATAATTATCAGCTTCCATTCAGTCAGTGCATAAAACAGCATCACCATATACACTCCTTTCTTGATACATTAATACAGTATCTTAACCTACTTTGTATCTATTATAGACATGTTATGCAGTGGTGAACATACAGGTCTTCAGTGGTGAACCTATAGGCTTTCAGCATGTGAAAGGTTAGTACAGTGGTGAACCTCTAGGCATTCAGTGTGTGAAAGGTTGGTGATTCTGAAAGGAGAGCAACCGTATTACCAGCACACTCATGTAGGAGAGTGCACTTTTTGTAAAACACAAGGGCCAGTGGTGTAGTGGAGGCTATACTCAGTGGTGTATTGGAGGCTATACTCAGGGCCAGTGGTGTATTGGAGGCTGTACTCAGGGCCAGTGGTGTATTGGAGGCTATACTCAGTGGTGTAGTGGAGGCTATACTCAGTGGTGTAGTGGAGGCTATACTCAGTGGTGTATTGGAGGCTATACTCAGTGGTGTATTGGAGGCTATACTCAGTGGTGTAGTGGAGGCTATACTCAGGGCCAGTGGTGTAGTGGAGGCTATACTCAGTGGTGTAGTGGAGGCTATGCTCAGTGGTGTAGTGGAGGCTATATTCAGTGGTGTAGTGGAGGCTATACTCAGGGCCAGTGGTGTAGTGGAGGCTATATTCAGTGGTGTAGTGGAGACTATACTCAGGGCCAGTGGTGTAGTGGAGGCTATACTCAGTGGTGTATTGGAGGCTATACTCAGTGGTGTAGTGGAGGCTATACTCAGTGGTGTAGTGGAGGCTATATTCAGTGGTGTAGTGGAGACTATACTCAGGGCCAGTGGTGTAGTGGAGGCTATACTCAGTGGTGTAGTGGAGGCTATACTCAGTGGTGTAGTGGAGGCTATACTCAGTGGTGTAGTGGAGGCTATACTCAGGGCCAGTGGTGTAGTGGAGGCTATACTCAGTGGTGTAGTGGAGGCTATGCTCAGTGGTGTAGTGGAGACTTTACTCAGGGCCAGTGGTGTAGTGGAGGCTATGCTCAGTGGTGTAGTGGAGGCTATATTCAGTGGTGTAGTGGAGGCTATTCTCAGGGCCAGTGGTGTAGTGGAGGCTATACTCAGTGGTGTAGTGGAGGCTATATTCAGTGGTGTAGTGGAGGCTATACTCAGTGGTGTAGTGGAGGCTATACTCAGTGGTGTAGTGGAGGCTATAGTCAGGGCCAGTGGTGTAGTGGAGGCTATGCTCAGTGGTGTAGTGGAGGCTATTCTCAGGGCCAGTGGTGTATTGGAGGCTATACTCAGTGGTGTAGTGGAGGCTATATTCAGTGGTGTAGTGGAGGCTATACTCAGTGGTGTAGTGGAGGCTATACTCAGGGCCAGTGGTGTAGTGGAGGCTTTTCTCAGTGGTGTAGTTTCTGACAAAATTAGAAATGTGTAATATCTGAAAATGTAGCTAGCTAGACTATCTCACCCGTATACATGGATGGACACTTCTCCCTCTCTATCACAGATGCCATGGTTGCCCTTAGTTTGTGATGGTCACTCAGAAATGATTTGATGTTGAGAGAAAAATGGCTTCATTGGACCTTTAAAGCAAGTTTTCTGCAATTCTACACATTTTGCCATGGGGCAAAGAGGAAACTTTGCAATTTTATAGCAAAATTCATACAGTTTTACTCATTTTGCCATGGGGTAGAGACATTTTTTTTGTCAGTTTAACAGATCATTTCCTGAAATTCTAAACATTTTGTAATTACTTATACCATGTTAATATGATATCTGAGTGAGAATGACTAACAAAATCAATGGGGGCCCCCTGGATATCAGGGCAACTGGGCACATGCCCTCAGTATTCGGCCATGATTACTCCAAGTTTAGATAAACTAACTACCAATCTATACATTGTTAGCTGACATGGCTAATTGAGTAACAAGAGAAAAACTGCTGACGCATAACCGAATTTCAAAATTGCACCTAATGTATTGTACTATTCTTACTCTCAATAGTAAATTGAGACCCCGACTGAGTTCCTAAAAAAATGAATATATAACTTTTTTGGGACCGCTTATGTTGCTTGGGCCTGAAACCAGCCCTACTCGTGTGTGTGTGTGTGTTTTCTCTCAGTTGAGCAGCTTGCTACCTTTCTCCTTTGTTCATCCATCGCTTGATGCATCCTTGGTTGCCATGGAGCTGACGTGTTCTCTTTATCGACAAAACAATAGCCTTCATTTACTGAGATGTCAATAGCTGAACCGCACAGACTTTAACAACATAAAACACACCTGAAGTGTTCCAAAGCCTTCCTTGTAGCTCAGTTGGTAGAGCATGGTGTTTGCAACACCAGGGTTGTGGGTTCGATTCCCACGGGGGGCCAGCACAGGAAAAAAAAAATGTATGAAATGTATGCATTCACTACTGTAAGTCGCTCTGGATAAGAGCGTCTGCTAAATGACAATAAAATATATAAAAAAAAATTATAAAATAAAAATAAAAAAAACAATGGCAGCTCTCTGTTAAGGAAATGAATACAGCACTGCATCATGCATCATGCCAGCAAGAGAAAAACATCATTCAAGCAAATCACACTTGTGCTCTAACAAAGTGCAGAAAAGTTGTTTTTTTATGACCTGACCAGGATGACCCTGGTTGTAGCATAATAGAACATTGGATGTTCAGATCTTAAGTACAGTACAGATGTAGGATATTAATTTGAGCCAGTTTGCTACAGCAGGAAAATAATCCTGCAGTAACAGGACATGTGAATTATTATGTGGATTATAATTAATGAAAAAAAATTTGTAGGGGCAAATCAAGTCTGACATATTCAAGTTGAAATTACAAACTTTAGAAGCCTTTTTAAACCTCGAATACACAAAAAGTTTGCATTCCCTGCTGTGCAGTGATCAAATTAAGATCCTACATCTGTACTGTGAAGCACTAGGCTGTACTCATCATCATCATCTACTCTTGATGGATGCCTAGAGAAAGACAAGCCCAAGCATAGACAATTATATTAAATTATTGGATTAAACCAATCATAAGAATAGAACAAGTCTGGGCTGAGTTATCGGCTATTTGGCACAGTACGACTACGCACTCCTATTAATCAGATACAGAGACAGGTCACACACACACACACACACACACACACACACACACACACACAAACACACACAGTTCTATTAATCAGCTGTAGAAACAGGTCAGCTATTTCTGGGACCAAGCCACGGCTCGTTAAATCAACATGTCTTCATTAGGTTGTGTTTATAGGGTTCACTGAAAGCATTAGCAACATGATGAATTCGTGCTGTTGTTGTTTTGTTTAGCACAAGACAACGATCTGTAAGGTCTAACTACAGCCTTGATTAGATGCGTATATTTCAATGTTTTCATATTCAATGTTTATGCCTTGAAAACAAATGGACAAATGTTGAAACTTTTAAAGAAATGGGCAGATTTTCAGATTTTCCACACTAGATGTTACCATCCTCTTTTTCTCACAGCAGGGCTCAACCTGACCAGGTTGCTATAGTAACCAATTCACCACAAAGCTGTCCATCTACTTCTGTGTGGGCCAAATCAACTTCCTACGAGATTCACATTTGTTAAATCAAATTACAGTATGAACTTAAATCTGTTAATGTAAACGGTGTAGATTTACGTCACTTTGACCCTACCTTGCTTATAGTATACAGCCCGAGTTTTAGCTGAGACAGAGATTACTCCCACAACCATCGCCATAACGATCCATCCCAGTGTGTGATCAAAGCAGCGGTGGATATGTTGCATGTCGAGAGGTGCTGAGTTTGGGATCGTCACTGAACTGCTTTTACACACTCTTAGAAAAAAAGGTTTCTTCAGGTGTCCTCATAGGAGAACCCTTTGAAAAACCCTTTTTGGTTACAGATAGAACCCTTTTGAGTTCCATGAAGAAACATTTGCACAGAGGGTTCTACCTGGAACCAAAAAGGGTTCTACTATGGCGACAGCCGAAGAACCCTAGAACCCTTTTGGAACCCTTTTTTTCTAAGCGCAGCTTTTGTAGCACACATATTAAAAGTATATTCGCCATAAGAAAAAGAGATTTGTTCATTCATTTTCTATGGAAGGATTTCAAAGGTGTCTCTTTGGAAATGGATATTTGTGGGGGTTTTTTGGAAACTGTCAAACGCTTATCACAGTTCTAATTTCCTCCTTTGTAGACTTCCTAGTAAATGGAAATGATGATCTATGAAATTAACAATTGGAAACTAAAATAAATGCCTCTCAAATCCCAACATATTACATAGAAGTCTTAACGATTTCTATTGTAGTAATGAAAAAACGCATACTCTTTCTTCTTCTGCTTTCTTCTTATTTATTATTAATATGTCTTCTTTGTTTCACAATCCTCGTAGCATGGAAGAGGCACATGTTTTCCTTTTTAAGGTGGTGAAATAGTTTTATTCTCCTCACATTTGAAAAGGTGGTGTTAACATGTTGCAGTAGCAATTGCAAATTCTGTAATGCCATTCTGTAAAAAGGTAACTTACCCCACCTGAGGATAATAAAGTAACACTTGTTTATTTCTCCTGATTTCTCCTGTTTAACGTGTTAAAATTTGCGCTGTAAGATCTAATCAGTTAACTCGAGTTAACTTTTTGTAATTTTAGTACACAACATTTTTTTATTGCATTGTTTAAAATACACTGAAAACTTAAATTACAGCTCAATTTGAGAATATTATGAATTTGTGATTAATCGTGAATCACAGCAACTCTTGCAATAAACTCGATGAATGTTCTTATCGTTTGACAGCCCTAGTTGACATCAAAATGTGAAAATGCACATGTAGCGGACGTGAGTCCGTCACTGTTGCTCATGGTGACGTGATGAGATCCGCCTGCAACTTCAAAGTTAGTGTTGGACCTCTTGGTCCAATGGGTAAGATGGTGCCTTCTCCTGTGGAAGACCCGGGTTTTAATCCAGCCAGCTACAAAAGCACACGTGCAATGTATAATATGACATTTTAAATGTTGGGGAAACCATGTGTCTGAGTCATGTGAAATTTCACGTCTGTTTTTCCTCATGTGACAATTTTTCACGTGATTTGTTCACATGTGAAAAATGTATGTGAAACGTCACACTTTTCCGAAGACCAGATGTTTTATTCTCGTTTTTATTTTTAAGACTTCTCTCTCTCTCTTCCCCCCCTCCCTCCTTTTCTCTCTCCCCCTCTTTCTCTGTCAATCTGGTCCCCATTTCCACCCTTCAAAGTATCACCTCTAGCTCCTGTAAAAGTGTTTTACCCCCTGAATCGCAATGGTGACACACACACACACACACACACACACACATTATAGGTTAGCGCCAGTTTACGAGTTGGAGTTGACAGTTCAAATCGGTTGGCGCCGCTTGAACATACCTCATATGAGAGCAATTTATTGGCTTCTGTTCCTGACGGGTCATAGAGTAATGGCTTGTTGTCTACAGACATTATGCAGGCCCTTGGCTCCCCCGCTGCCTGTTGTGATGGGGTCTAATGTGGTTGTCACACTTTTTAGAAGAGCCTCTGTTACCATGGCAAAAGGGTGAAGTGGTTCAGCCTGTACTGTACCTTCTCATTTGTCTTCAACTCCTCAAAGAAGTCGTCTTACGTTTATACCGCTGTCATCAATAAGTATTCAACCCCCTTGTTATGGCAAGCCTAACTAAGTTCAGAAGTAAACATGTGCTTAACAAGTTGCATAATAAGTTGCATGGACTCACTCTGTGTGCAATAGTAGTGTATAACATTATTTTTTAATGACTACCTTATCACTGCAGCCCATACATATCTGTATTGGCAGGGTTAAAGACCTTGGTTTGTCAGTAGAAAGTTGTATGCAGGTCTAGGTCATTTCATAATGTAGCAGCAATACAATCAAATGATGAGTACAGCATTTGACAAGTTGACATTTTTTGGGGTTTCAAACATACAAGTGCGTGTACATCGACAACTGGGAACACAAAACAAAATGACACTTTCTTTCATCTTATCACGGAAAAAGTGTTTGATACCAGTGTGTGATAGATACCGAAAGTGTTGAGAGAGAGGGAAAGAAAAAGGGAGAGAGGGAGGAAGAGGGAAAGAAAAAGAAAGAGGGGGGAGAGAGGGGGAAAGGAGAGGAAGAGGGAAAGGAAAAGAAAGAGGGGGAGAGAGGGAGAGGGAGGGGGGAGGGAGGGAAAGAAAAAAAAGAGAGGGAGGGAGAGGGAGAGAGGGATAAAGGTACAAGGCTCTATGTTCCAGGGTTTTTATAAGGGCAATTGGCTGACGTGTTTAATAGTTCAGCACAGTGCATGCCTTGTTACACTGGGGATGGGGAGGGAGAGAGACAGAGAGACGGAGTGAGACAGAGGGAGGGTGGGGATGGGGATATAGAGATGGAGGAGACAGAGGGAGGCTGGGGATGGGGATGGGGATATAGAGAGGGAGGAGACAGAGGGAGGCTGGGGATGGGGATATAGAGATGGAAGGAGACAGAGGGAGGCTGGGGATGGGGATATAGAGATGGAAGGAGACAGAGGGAGGCTGGGGATGGGGATATAGAGATGGAAGGAGACAGAGGGAGGCTGGGGATGGGGATGGGGATATAGAGATGGAAGGAGACAGAGGGAGGCTGGGGATGGGGATATAGAGATGGAAGGAGACAGAGGGAGGCTGGGGATGGGGATATAGAGATGGAAGGAGACAGAGGGAGGCTGGGGATGGGGATATAGAGATGGAAGGAGACAGAGGGAGGCTGGGGATGGGGATATAGAGATGGAAGGAGACAGAGGGAGGCTGGGGATGGGGATATAGAGATGGAAGGAGACAGAGGGAGGCTGGGGATGGGGATATAGAGATGTAAGGAGACAGAGGGAGGCTGGGGATGGGGATATAGAGATGGAAGGAGACAGAGGGAGGGTGGGGATGGGGATATAGAGATGGAAGGAGACAGAGGGAGGCTGGGGATGGGGATATAGAGATGGAAGGAGACAGAGGGAGGCTGGGGATGGGGATATAGAGATGGAAGGAGACTGAGGGAGGCTGGGGATGGGGATATAGAGATGGAAGGAGACAGAGGGAGGCTGGGGATGGGGATATAGAGATGGAAGGAGACAGAGGGAGGCTGGGGATGGGGATATAGAGATGGAAGGAGACAGAGGGAGGCTGGGGATGGGGATATAGAGATGGAAGGAGACTGAGGGAGGCTGGGGATGGGGATATAGAGATGGAAGGAGACAGAGGGAGGCTGGGGATGGGGATATAGAGATGGAAGGAGACAGAGGGAGGCTGGGGATGGGGATATAGAGATGGAAGGAGACAGAGGGAGGCTGGGGATGGGGATATAGAGATGGAAGGAGACAGAGGGAGGGTGGGGATGGGGATATAGAGATGGAAGGAGACAGAGGGAGGCTGGTAATGGGGATATAGAGATGGAAGGAGACAGAGGGAGGCTGGGGATGGGGATATAGAGATGGAAGGAGACTGAGGGAGGCTGGGGATGGGGATATAGAGATGGAAGGAGACAGAGGGAGGGTGGCAGCTGGCAGTGAACCATGGGTGAACCCGTCCGGTGAGAATTACACCGGGGCCAAACTTTGCTTAATCTGCCTCCATGTGTAACACAATCCTCTTTGTTTTGATCAGTCAGCTCGGTCGTGGCGGCATTTTTCTGTGAATACAGTACCGTACAGTACCTTACAGTACCGTACACTATGAATGGAAGTCTTTCCAATCAGATAAATGAATACAGTGCCTTCAGAAAGTATTGACACCCCTTGACTTTTTCCACATTTTTGTTGTGATACTGCCTGAATTTAAAATGGGTAAATTGAGATTTTGTCAAAGTTGATTTATGTTTTTAGACATTTTTAGGAATTTAAAATGAAAAGCTGAAATGTCTTGAGTCAATAAGTATTCAACCCCTTTGTTATGGTAAACCTAAATAAATTCAGGAGTAAAAATATGCTTAACAAGTTACATAATAAGTTGCATGGACTCACTCTGTGTGCAATAATAGTGTTTAACATGATTTTTTTTAATGACTACCTAATCTCTGTAGCCCATTCATATCTGTAAGGTCCCTCATTCGAGCAGTGAATTTCAAACACAGATTCAAACACAAAGCCCAGGGAGGTTTTCCAATGCCTCGCAAAAAAGGGTACAGTTGAAGTGGGAAGTTTACATACACCTTAGCCACGTACATTCAAACTCAGTTTTTCACAATTCCTGACATTTAATCCTAGTAAAAATTCCCTGTCTTAGGTCAGTTAGGATCACCACCTTATTTTAAAGAATGTGAAATGTCAGAATAATAGTAGAGAGAATGATTTATTTCAGCTTTTATTTCTTTCATTCCCATATTCCCACACATTCCCAGTGGGTCAGAAGTTTACATACACTCAATAAGTATCTGGTAGCATTGCCTTTAAATTGTTTAACTTCGGTCAAATGTTTCGGGTAGCCTTCCACAAGCTTCCCACAATAGGTTGGGTGAATTTTGGCCCATTCCTCCTGACAGAGCTGGTGTAACTGAATCAGGTTTGTAGGCCTCCTTGCTCACGCATGCTTTTTCAGTTCTGCCGACACATTTTCTATAGGATTGAGGTCAGGGCTTTGTGATGGCCACTCCAATACCTTGACAGTGTTGTCCTTAAGCCATTTTACCACAATTTTGGAAGTATGCTTGGGATCATTGTCCATTTGGAAGACCCATTTGCGACCAAGCTTTAACTTCCTGACTGATGTCTTGAGATGTTGCTTCAATATATCCACATAATTTTCCTCCCTCATGAAGCCATCTATTTTCTGAAGTGCACCAGTCCCTCCTGCAGCAAAGCACCCCCACAACATGATGCTGCCACCCCTGTGCTTCACGGTTGGGATGGTGTTCTTCAGCTTGCAAGCGTCCACCATTTTCCTCCAAACATAACGATGGTCATTATGGCCAAACAGTTCTATTTTTGGTTCATCAGACCAGAGGACATTTATCCAATAAGTACGATCTTTGTCCCCATGTGCAGTTGCAAACCATAGTCTGGCTTTTTTATGGCGGTTTTGGAGCAGTGGCTTCTTCCTTGCTGAACGGCCTTTCAGGTTATGTTGATATAGGACTCGTTTTACTGTGGATATAGATACTTTTGTACCCGTCTCCTCCAGCATCTTCACAAGGTCCTTTGCTGTTGTTCTGGGATTGATTTGCACTTATCGCACCAAAGTACATTAATCTCTCAGGAGACAGAATGCGTCTCCTTCCTGAGCAGTATGATGGCTGCGTGGTCCCATGGTATTTATACTTGCGTACTATTGTTTGAACAGATGAACATGGTACCTTCAGGTGTTTGGAAATTGCTCCCAAGGATGAACCAGACTTGTGGAGGTCTACAATTTTTTTCTGAGGTCTTGGCTGATTTCTTGGATTTTCCCATGATGTCAAGCAAAGAGACACTGAGTTTGAAGGTAGGCCTTGAAATACATCCACAGGTACACCTCCAATTGACTCAAATGATGTCAATTAGCCTATCAGAAGCTTCTAAAGCCATGACATCATTTTCTGGAATTTTCTAAGCTGTTTAAAGGCACAGTCAACTTAGTATATGTAAACTTCTGACCCACTGGAATTGTGATACAGTGAAATAATCTGTCTGTAAACAATTGTTTGAAAAATTACTTGTGTCGTGCACAAAGTAGATGTCCTAACCAACTTGCGAAAACTATAATTTGTTAACAAGAAATTTGTGGAGTGATTGAAAAGACAGTTTTAATGACTCCAACCTAAGTGTATGTAAACTTCCGACTTCAACTGTACCTATTGGTAGATGGATATATAAAAATAATGCAGATATTGAATACCTGTTTGAGCATGGTGAAGTTATTAATTACGCTTTGGATGGTGTATCAATACACCCAGTCATTACAAAGATACAGGCGTCCTTCCTAACTCAATTGCCTGAGAGGAAGCAAACCGCTCAGGGATTTCACCATGATGCCAATTGTGACTTTAAAACAGTTAGAGTTAATGGCTGTGACTAATGCCTGTGATGGGAGTAAACTGAGGCTGGATCAATTATATTGTAGTTGCTCCACAATACTAACCTAAATGACAGAGTGAAAAGAAGGAAGCCTGTTCAGAATACAAATATTACAAAACATACATCTTGTTTACAATAAGGCACTAAAGTAAAACTGAAAAGAATGTGGCAAAGAAATTTAATTCACAAAATTTGGAAGAAGTCAAGGGGTATGAATACTTTCTGAAGGGTTATTTTTAGTTGTCGTCTATTCTCTCAGTCTGTGTGTCTCAGTCTATTATCTCATCTGAGGACATTAAAGCCTGAGCCATGCTTACTGTCTAATTGAAAACAGAGAGATAAAACCAGACTTGAAACCAACCACCCCCTGTTTAAAAATAATCATAACTCGAAATTCATAACATACTAACTACATTTGTAAAAAAAAACTATATGCATAAGCCTATTTGTTTCTGCAACAACACACTCACTCATCACAAATTGTGAGTAAGCTAATTACAGTGCCTTCTAAAGATGTGATTGACATGGGGAAGAGAGGGTAGACTATCAGCTGATCATTGACGTTGATGATTGATGTAAATCTGCTAGTTATATATTAGTTCGATATTGGTTTTTACTGATTGTGATTTATCTTAAATGCTCTTAAATAATAACTTCATAATATAGCCTAATATTCATAATCTTCTAATGCATGATATATGGATGGCTGGCTAGTAGTGGCTGGTGTGGATAGTTTAGTATATGGTGGTTAGTGTCACACCCTGATCTGTTTCACCTGTCATTGTGCTTGTCTCCACCCCTCCAGGTGTTGCCCATCTTCCCAATTATCCCCTGTGTATTTATACCTGTGTTCTCTGTTTGTCTGTTGCCAGTTCGTCTTGTTTGTCAAGTCAACGAGTGTTTTTGTTCTCAACTACTGCTTTTCCCAGTCTCTTTTTTCTTGTCCTCCTGGTTTTGATCCTTGCCTGTCCTGACTCT
The DNA here is from genome assembly GCF_901001165.1 of Salmo trutta. Classification (NCBI taxonomy): domain Eukaryota; kingdom Metazoa; phylum Chordata; class Actinopteri; order Salmoniformes; family Salmonidae; genus Salmo; species Salmo trutta. The sequence goes on from NC_042964.1 coordinate 7,886,764, forward strand.
GATCTCACCTGCCTGGCCACTCTGCCTGCTCCTAAGCCTGCCTGCTGACCTGTACCTTTGCCCCACCTCTGGATTATTGACCTCTGCCTACCCTGACCCTGAGCCTGCCTGCCGTCCTGTACCCTTGCCCCACATCTGGTTTACTGACCCCTGCCTGCCTTGACCTGTCTATTGCCTGCCCCTGTTGGCATATTAAACCATTGTTAATTCAACGTTGTCTGCATCTGGGTCTTACTTTTATACCTGTTAGTTAGAGTCTATACTACCTGTGTTCAGTGATTCATTTGTAAATCGGGAGGTGCCGGAACAAAATGTGAGCGCAAGATGGAGGTGAACTGGGGAGCTCTGAGGTACTGGAGCACATGAGAATGTTTACCTTTATAATAAAGCAGTGCATGCATATCAACATATTTGCGTAGTGGCAGACAGCAGTAGAGTAGAGGCACTTACAGAAGTTGCACACATGGGGACAATTTGTAGTAGCCTATGGTCCAGTTAAAAAAAAGGCTGTTTTATAAACACAAAAAATTCAATTCTACTTAATTTTACATGACTGGAGACTTTGGTAGAATCTTTTTGAATACCGCACAAGTGAACAAAATGACAGGCTACTTTGACACTGACAAATTAAGAATCTGAGATCAATAAAAACGACCTTAACTTGAATCCATCAATTGCCTAGGCCTAGGTGTTTGGAGACAATATGAGGAGGAAATTATAGCCCTAAAAAAGCTTTCCAGTTTCACTGACTCACCCACTGATGTGCAGCCCAAATGCCATCGATGGCCGATGCACTCGTGGCAAAAGCCTACCTCTCTCTTGTTTTACTTAAACAATGTTTGCTCAATAAGCTTATTTGTAAGATAATAAAATATCTTGGCTGCCTACAACACACATATTAGTCTTCTCTTTTCAGCAGGAGCCATTTGCTTTCCAACCTGTGTTTTCAAGCGATTTGATTTGATTTGATTGTATTTGAAATATTGTTAAAGGCCTGTTTTGTCTGCATGCTGTTCACTGACAGAATTGCCGCGTGTCCCCAACTCTAGGTAGGCTATGCCTTGTTTTCGGGCAGTGTTTCTGCTACACCTATTTTGTCTTTTGTTTTACACTGGGCTGAACTACACTCCAATGTATTTTCTTACAAGATACTGTACTTTCGAGAGTTGTAATTTGTATTTTCAAAATAAAAAATTATTAAACAAAATTAACAATTATATTAAGTCAAGGGATATGAATACTTTCTGAAGGCACTGAACACCCAGAGTGACTTACAGTCAGTGCATTCAACTAAGGTAGATAAACAACAACATATCAGTCACAGCAAGTAAAGCGCTTCTTTAACCGTTACTGAGAATGTTGTTTGCTGTTCAGGCTGGCAACTTGCAGATGTATTTCTGCATTTTAAAATACAAGATACATATATTTTAATTAAATATACTGCTCAAACAAATAAAGGGAACACTTAAACAACACAATGTAACTCCAAGTCAATCACACTTCTGTGAAATCAAACTGTCCACTTAGGAAGCAACACTGATTGACAATACATTTCACATGCTGTTGTGCAAATGGAATAGACAACAGGTGGAAATTATAGGCAATAAGCAAGACACCCCCAATAAAGGAGTGGTTCTGCAGGTGGAGACCACAGACCACTTCTCAGTTCCTATGCTTCCTGGCTGATGTTTTGGTCACTTTTGAATGCTGGTGGTGCTTTCACTCTAGTGGTAGCATGAGACGGAGTCTACAACCCACACAAGTGGCTCAGGTAGTGCAGCTCATCCAGGATGGCACATCAATGTGAGCTGTGGCAAGAAGGTTTGCTGTGTCTGTCAGCGTAGTGTCCAGAGCATGGAGGTGCTACCAGGAGACAGGCCAGTACATCAGGAGACGTGGAGGAGGCCGTAGGAGGGCAACAACCCAGCAGCAGGACCGCTACCTCCGCCTTTGTGCAAGGAGGAGCAGGAGGAGTACTGCCAGAGCCCTGCAAAATGACCTCCAGCAGGCCACAAATGAGCATGTGTCTGCTCAAACGGTCAGAAACAGACTCCATGAGGGTGGTATGAGGGCCCGACGTCCACAGGTGGGGGTTGTGCTTACAGCCCAACACCGTGCAGGACGTTTGGCATTTGCCAGAGAACACCAAGATTGGCAAATTCGCCACTGGCGCCCTGTGCTCTTCACAGATGAAAGCAGGTTCACACTGAGAACGTGACAGACGTGACAGAGTCTGGAGATGCCGTGGAGAACGTTCTGCTGCCTGCAACATCCTCCAGCATGACCGGTTTGGCGGTGGGTCAGTCATGGTGTGGGGTGGCATTTCTTTGGGGGGCCGCACAGCCCTCCATGTGCTCGCCAGAGGTAGCCTGACTGCCATTAGGTACCGAGATGAGATCCTCAGACCCCTTGTGAGACCATATGCTGGTGCAGTTGGCCCTGGGTTCCTCCTAATGCAAGACAATGCTAGACCTCATGTGGCTGGAGTGTGTCAGCAGTTCCTACAAGAGGAAGGCATTGATGCTATGGACTGGCCCGCCCGTTCCCCAGACCTGAATCCAATTGAGCACATCTGGGACATCATGTCTCGCTCTATCCACCAACGCCACATTGCACCACAGACTGTCCAGGAGTTGGCGGATGCTTTAGTCCAGGTCTGGGAGGAGATCCCTCAGGAGACCATCCGCCACCTCATCAGGAGCATGCCCAGGCATTGTAGGGAGGTCATACAGGCACGTGGAGGCCACACACACTACTGAGCCTCATTTTGACTTGTTTTAAGGACATTACATCAAAGTTGGATCAGCCTGTAATGTGGTTTTCCACTTTAATTATGAGTGTGACTCCAAATCCAGACCTCCATGGGTTGATAAATTGGATTTCCATTGATTATTTTTGTGTGATTTTGTTGTCAGCACATTCAACTATGTAAAGAAAAAGGTATTTAATAAGATTATTTCATTCATTCAGATCTAGGATGTGTTATTTTAGTGTTCCCTTTATTTTTTTGAGCAGTGTACATTTCATAATAGTTGACAACTCAAACAAATGTAAAAACTAGATGTTGAACTGACATCTGTCCCCAGTGGAAGGGTATTCTAAAATGATTTCATTTCTTTCTGAACAGACTGCAGTAATTCTATAACTTTGGCAAATATATTTGAATTCATCAGGGGTGCTGCAGCACCTCCAGAACCCTTCCTGTAGCTATGATTCTATAAGGAAATACATGATGAAGTTCTGCTGCGTGTAGGCCAACCAGACACAATATTGATGATGTCAGCTACATCATGTGTTATCAAGTGTTAAAATAAGATGTCATGCTGCTGTTTGCAGTACTGTTGATATTAAACTAGGTAGCTAGATATGCACAGTCAACCGGTGACCGCATCTCTCAAGCCATGCATGTTTGGATACCGGCGCACACAATCTCGGTACACGGCAGACTGGGTAAAAGGCACAGCTGGGCATGCACAAGCTCCATACAGGGCAGATCAACAGACAGGGTAGGGGTGGGGGGTGGTGAAATTGAAGACTTCAACACGACTTGAAGGCAGTGGGTTCTGAACAACGATCAAAACATTATTCAAAAACGAATAATTATGCCACCTCTGCCTGCCGCATTCTCTGTTTCTCATTTGACATACTCCTCCTCTTCAGGGATTTATCCCCCTGTTATCTCATCACTCCTCTTCAGGGATTTATCCCCCTGTTATCTCATCACTCCTCTTCAGGGATTTATCCCCCTGTTGTCTCATCACTCATCCTCTTCAGGGATTTATCCCCCTGTTGTCTCATCACTCTTCTTCAGGGATTTATCCCCCTGTTCTCATCACCCTTCTTCAGGGATTTATCCCCCTGTCACCTCATCACTCCTCCTCTTCAGGGATTTATCCCCCTGTTGTCTCATCACTCTTCTTCAGGGATTTATCCCCCTGTTATCTCATCACTCCTCTTCAGGGATTTATCCCTCTGTGACCTCATCACTCCTCCTCTTCAGGGATTTATCCCCCTGTCACCTCATCACTCTTCTTCAGGGATGTATCCCTCTGTTATCTCATCGCTCCTCTTTAGGGATTTATCCCTTGTCATCTCGTCACTCCTCCTCTTCAGGGATTTATCCCCCTGTTATCTCAGCACTCATCTCCAGGGATTTATCCCCCTGTCACCTCGTCACTCCTCCTCTTCAGGGATTTATCCCCCTGTTATCTCAGCACTCATCTCCAGGGATTTATCCCCCTGTCACCTCGTCACTCCTCCTCTTCAGGGATTTATCCCCCTGTTATCTCAGCACTCATCTCCAGGGATTTATCCCCCTGTCACCTCGTCACTCCTCCTCTTCAGGGATGTATCCCTCTGTTATCTCATCGCTCCTCTCCAGGGATGTATCCCTTGTCATCTCATCTCCCTATCTCACAAACAAACCCAAACAATGAGATGTCAGAACAACAGCCAAAGCTAAACAGAAACCAGTCATAATAATAAATAAATCCATCTCACTGAAAGAGGTTGTGTGTGTGTGTGTGTGTGTGTGTGTGTGTGTGTGTGTGTGTGTGTGTGTGTGTGTGTGTGTGTGAGAGAGAGCGCGCGTGGGAGAAAATGACAGAGAGAGAGGGTAGATGGAGATGGCAAGAGAACGAGAGAAGCGAGAGATGTAGAGAGAGGGGTAGCAGCGTCATCTAGTTGATTCATACGCCCTGTGTCTCATCCTCCATTGGTTGCTATCTACACAGGACACCTACAGTGATAAATTCTCCCATCAGGAGAATGATGCTCTCTCTTTATGGGCTCACATCGCCTGTATGGCTCTGTGACTGGCGTTTTATGCAACCCCGATCTGTCACTGTAGGAGGTTCCTTCTGAATATTAAAGCCTTTCTTCACCTTTGGTAATAACAGTAATGAATTGGACATACAGTATATATCTAGTGGAATGATGAATACTATGGCTTTATGGTTATAATCATAATGAATTAGACCTATGTAGCACTTTTCCAATTGCTCAAAGCACTTTATTGTACATTGTGAGCGGAGGAAAGGGCGGAGGAGACGGGTAGGGGGGGAATCACGTCATCCAATACATAACCCCACCCCCTCATTTACCATATTATTCAACAGACACATGAAGGCTATTGGGTTCCTCAGGTCCTGTTGCTCTGAAGGACAATAGGTAGAATATAGTGATGTGACCCTATGATGCCTCTGAAGGACATTAGGTAGAATGTAGTAAAGTGGCAGGGGAGGACCATTCTCCTCAGTGAATTTCAGAAAAATGTAAATAGTGAAACTTTTAAAAAGTTATCCTTCTCAGATAAAACTATACTAAGTACTGTATATTCACGTCACCAAATAATTTATTAAAACACTGTTTTGCGGGGCTAGAGGCATCACTACAGACCCGGGTTCAATCCGTACAATTGAACCAGCATTGTCCAGATTAGGGGTGGGTTTGGCTGGGGTGGCTTTACTTGGCTCATTGCGCTCTAGCGACTCCTTCTGGTAGGCCGGGCGCCTTCAGGTTGACCTCGGTAGTCAGTTGAACGGTGTTTCCTCCGACACATTGGTGCAACTGGCTTCCGGGTTAAGCGGGTAGGTGTTAAGAAGCACAGTTAGGCGGGTCATGTTTCGTAGGATGCATGACTCAACCTTCACCTCCCGAACCCATTGGGGTGTTGCAGCAATGAGACAAGATCAAAATTGGGGAGAGATATGGTGTAAAGTAAAAAATATTTAAAAAACACTGTTTTGCAATGAAGGTCTACAGTAGCCTCAACAGCTCTCTAAGACAACAACGTAGCAAGGCAGCAACACATGACAACACAGCATGGTAGCAACACAACATGACAACAACATGGTAGCAACACAACATGACAACAACATGGTAGCAACACAAGATGGTAGCAGCACAAAACATTGTACAAACATTATTGTGCACAGACAACACCGTCAAGGGCAAGAAGGTAGAAACAACAGTACATCACGCAAAGCTTTGAGCTGAACAAATGGAATATGAATGACAGTCATCCAATATGCTGTAATAGAAAAAAAACATCATCTTAACGACAGCGACCACCACTGTAATGTGGCCCTATATAATGGAGTGTGATGCCTCTGAAGGACATTGGGTAGAATGTAGTAATGTGGCCCTATATAATGGAGTGTGATGCCTCTGAAGGACATTGGGTAGAATGTAGTAATGTGGCCCTATATAATGGAGTGTGATGCCTCTGAAGGACATTGGGTAGAATGTAGTAATGTGGCCCTATATAATGGAGTGTGATGCCTCTGAAGGACATTGGGTAGAATGTAGTAATGTGGCCCTATATAATGGAGTGTGATGCCTCATGTGGCGCATCATTGCCCCATTCCTAAATGGTCATAATGCCTTAATGACATCAGACTTAGGGCTCATTGAGCTAAGCGAAGGTCTCTCTTTCAAGGATTTGAAGGTGTTTATGCTAATGTTCAGGGTTGCAGTGTGAACTGACACTTTGAAATGGCTTGTTGTTATTCACTTTTCCTTTTTAAGTTGAACATTATGGTTCATTTCCTAAATGGATGATTTGTTAATACCCTATGTGGATGATTTGTTCATTAATTTCCTAAATGGATGATTTGTTAATACCCTATGTGGATGATTTGTTCATTAATTTCCTAAATGGATGATTTGTTAATACCCTATGTGGATGATTTGTTCATTAATTTCCTAAATGGATGATTTGTTAATACCCTATGTGGATGATTTGTTCATTAATTTCCTAAATGGATGATTTGTTAATACCCTATGTGGATGATTTGTTCATTAATTTCCTAAATGGATGATTTGTTAATACCCTATGTGGATGATTTGTTCATTAATTTCCTAAATGGATGATTTGTTAATACCCTATGTGGATGATTTGTTAATACCCTATGTGGATGATTTGTTAATACCCTATGTGGATGATTTGTTAATACCCTATGTGGATGATTTGTTCATTAATTTCCTAAATGGAATATTTGTTAATACCCTATGTGGATGATTTGTTAATACCCTATGTGGATGATTTGTTAATACCCTATGTGGATGATTTGTTAATACCCTATGTGGATGATTTGTTAATACCCTATGTGGATGATTTGTTAATACCCTATGTGGATGATTTGTTTAATACCCTATGTGGATTATTTGTTAATACCTATGTGGATGATTTGTTATTACCTATGTGGATGATTTGTTAATACCCTATGTGGATGATTTGTTAATACCCTATGTGGATGATTTGTTAATACCCTATGTGGATGATTTGTTAATACCCTAAATGGATGATTTGTTAATACCCTATGTGGATGATTTGTTAATACCCTATGTGGATGATTTGTTAATACCCTATGTGGATGATTTGTTAATACCCTATGTGGATGATTTGTTAATACCCTATGTGGATGATTGTTAAACCCTATGTGGATGATGTGTTTAATACCCTATGTGGCATGATTTGTTAATACCCTATGTGTGGATTGATTTGTTTTAATTTCCTAATGGGATGATTGTTAATACCCTATGTGGATGATTTGTTCATTAATTCTAAATGGATGATTTGTTAATACCCTATGTGGATGATTTGTTCATTAATTTCCTAAATGTGGATGATTTGTTAATACCCTATGTGGATGATTTGTTAATACCCTATGTGGATGATTTGTTAATACCCTATGTGGATGATTTGTTAATACCCTATGTGGATGATTTGTTAATACCCTATGTGGATGATTTGTTAATACCCTAAATGGATGATTTGTTAATACCCTATGTGGATGATTTGTTAATACCCTATGTGGATGATTTGTTAATACCCTAAATGGATGATTTGTTAATACCCTATGTGGATGATTTGTTAATACCCTATGTGGATGATTTGTTAATACCCTATGTGGATGATTTGTTCATTAATTTCCTAAATGGATGATTTGTTAATACCCTATGTGGATGATTTGTTAATACCCTATGTGGATGATTTGTTCATTAATTTCCTAAATGGATGATTTGTTAATACCCTATGTGGATGATTTGTTAATACCCTATGTGGATGATTTGTTCATTAATTTCCTAAATGGATGATTTGTTAATACCCTAAATGGATGATTTGTTAATACCCTATGTGGATGATTTGTTAATACCCTATGTGGATGATTTGTTCATTAATTTCCTAAATGGATGATTTAACTCATCAGTGTCTTTCTTCCTTTCGATGTCCTGCTCCTCGTGTACCACAATATCACAGAAGACGATTTTGTCCCGAACTGACATAGTCCAACAGTCCACCTTTCAATATCAGCTTCAAACATATTGTACAGTAGGCGTCTCCGCCATGGGGGCCCAAGCTGGAAAACATACTACATGTGTAACGGCTCTCGTTAGAAGGAGAAGTGGACCAAGGCGCAGCGTGGTAAGTGTTCATGATACTTTATTTCAAGAAACACTCAAACAAGAATAACCAAAAGCAACAAAACGAAAGCGAACAGTCCTGTCAGGCTCAGATGCTAAACAGAAAACAACCTCCCACAAACACGGGTGGAAAACAGGCTGCCTAAGTATGATTCCCAATCAGAGACAACGATAGACAGCTGCCTCTGATTGGGAACCACTCTCGGGCCAAAAACATAGAAACAGAAAATATAGACTTCCCCACCCGAGTCACACCCTGACCTAACCAAACATAGAGAATAATAAGGATCTCTACGGTCAGGGCGTGACAACATGTAAAAACCCTGAACCGTGTGTGTGTGTGTGTGTGCAAGTGCGTGTGTAGGTGTGTAGGTGTTACCGTGCTGCAATTGGTAATTAATCACTATTCCCACTTGCAAGATTCCCACTTCCTCGCTGTAATGTATACTGTATCTACTGGAAGCAATTCAACATCACCAATCAAGATCATTCCCTCCCTCTTTCATAAAATGGAAGGATGAGATGGAGGAGGGGAGGGAGGATAGGTCCATGTGTTGCTCTAGTAATGGCAAGGGAGGGGGGGAGTGGATTGTGTTAAATCATGTTGCTGAGTTAAAAGGCCGGAGGGTTGGGGGTAGTTCTTCAAGAGAAGTCAAACACATCTCCATACTGCAGACCTAAAGAGTTCCGTATAGGTTTTATCATGTCCTCAGGGTACATGGGTAATGCAGTGTAACAATGGCCCACTAACCAGTAAAGATGTTCATGTACTATATTGTAGCCAGAGAGGGATTGAATGCATGCCTACACTGGAGGCCAGAGTCAATTCTATTTCAATTCCAGTGAATTCAGGAAGTACGCTGAAATTCCAATTCCAATTCTCTTTAACGCTTTTCAATGAGGAAAATTTGGACTTGAAATTTGGTTTAATTTCTGAATTGACTGGAATTAAAATGGAATTGACTCCAACCTGTTGTTTCCCTATGCAGTACATCCCAACAGACTTCCTCCACCTATGTAGGATATGTTTTATGTTGGTTTCATATCAAAGAGAACAACAAAATTCATCTCTGTCTTTGAGAATTTTGGGGAAATTTCATCACCGTTTACGGATGCTAATCACAGTTTACAGAAGCATATGCTTTAATCATTGCTAATTAGCTAATAAATTACCTTGTCGATGAAACAGCCTCCAAAGTAGCTGTTTGTTTAGTGTTTATAAAAATGTTTTTGATGCTATTCTTTTATTTTTCTATGTTTTGATCATTGATTGATTTAGTGTGACGGAGAGCGAGGCAGATCAGGAGATTTGGAGATAAACTAGCGGCGTGTTCAATTTAGGGGACAATTAATGCAGCATATCACTTTGCTCAACGCCAAAGCACATTAGGCTAATCCTCCGAGTTGCAGCGGTTCCCGTAGTGTTTGTTTAGCAAACTAAATCCCGAGGGGGAGGCTAAACCAAAGGCTTTCTGAAGGGTGGAGTGACTTTCTTTTGAGTTGGGTTACTGTATTCGACGGGACTTAGTGTGTGTGTTTAGTGTGTGTGATGACTGCCCTATGTGTTTGCAGTGAGTGACTCACGATGCTATTTTTGTCAATCTTAACCATAACCCTCCTCTCCTCTTTCTCTTCTTCCTCTTCTCATTCCCCTCTATCCCCTCTTCATCTCCTCTTTCCCCTCTCCCTCTCCTCTTTCCCCCTTTCTCTCCTTGTTCCCCTCTTCCTCTCGTCTGTGCTCTACGTTAGATGGTCCTGTGCTCTGTGCTCTACATTAGATGGCCCTGTGCTCTTCATTAGATGGCCCTGTGCTCTACGTTAGATGGCCCTGTGCTCTACATTAGATGGCTCTGTGCTCTACGTTAGATGGCCCTGTGCTCTACGTTAGATGGCCCTGTGCTCTACGTTAGATGGCCCTGTGCTCTACGTTAGATGGCCCTGTGCTCTACATTAGATGGCCCTGTGCTCTACGTTAGATGGTCCTGTGCTCTGTGCTCTACATTAGATGGCCCTGTGCTCTTCATTAGATGGCCCTGTGCTCTACGTTAGATGGCCCTGTGCTCTACATTAGATGGCTCTGTGCTCTACGTTAGATGGCCCTGTGCTCTACGTTAGATGGCCCTGTGCTCTACGTTAGATGGCCCTGTGCTCTACGTTAGATGGCCCTGTGCTCTACATTAGATGGCCCTGTGCTCTATATTAGATGGCTCTGTGCTCTACGTTAGATGGCCCTGTGCTCTACGTTAGATGGCCCTGTGCTCTACGTTAGATGGCCCTGTGCTCTACATTAGATGGCCCTGTGCTCTACATTAGATGGTCCTGTGCTCTGTGCTCTACATTAGATGGCCCTGTGCTCTACGTTAGATGGCCCTGTGCTCTACATTAGATGGCCCTGTGCTCTACGTTAGATGGCCATGTGCTCTACATTAGATGGCCATGTGCTCTACATTAGATGGCTCTGTGCTCTACATTAGATGGCCCTGTGCTCTACGTTAGATGGCCCTGTGCTCTACGTTAGATGGCCCTGTGCTCTACATTAGATGGCCCTGTGCTCTACATTAGATGGCCCTGTGCTCTACATTAGATGGCTCTGTGCTCTACGTTAGATGGCCCTGTGCTCTACGTTAGATGGCCCTGTGCTCTACGTTAGATGGCCCTGTGCTCTACATTAGATGGCCCTGTGCTCTACGTTAGATGGCCCTGTGCTCTACATTAGATGGCTCTGTGCTCTACGTTAGATGGCCCTGTGCTCTACGTTAGATGGCCCTGTGCTCTACATTAGATGGCCCTGTGCTCTACGTTAGATGGCCCTGTGCTCTACATTAGATGGCCCTGTGCTCTACATTAGATGGTCCTGTGCTCTGTGCTCTACATTAGATGGCCCTGTGCTCTACGTTAGATGGCCCTGTGCTCTACATTAGATGGCCCTGTGCTCTACGTTAGATGGCCATGTGCTCTACATTAGATGGCCATGTGCTCTACGTTAGATGGCCCTGTGCTCTACATTAGATGGCCCTGTGCTCTACTTTAGATGGCCCTGTATGTCAGTGTGATGCTGTCTCTTCTCATTGACCCCGTCACGCTGCTCTGACTCAGGCTGTACACAAAGGGTTAAGTGCCTCAAGGACCCTGCAGGCCTATCTACAATATATATTTTCTCTCTCGCTTTCTCTTGCTTTGTCTCGCTCACTCTCTCGCCCTCTCTCTCTTGCATACTATCTTAATATAAGCTACATGACTGCTTCGCTAGCACAGACTGGATTAAGTTCCGGGACTCATCCAATGGCATTGAGGAGCTTACCACATCAGTCAGCGGCTTCATTAATAAGAGCATCGACTAAGTTGACGCCACAGTGACCGTACGTACATATCCCAACCAGAAGCCATGGATTACAGGCAACATCCACACTGAACTAAAGGCTAGAGCTGCCGTTTTCAAGGAGTGGGACACCAACGTGGATTGCTTATTAGAAGTCCCAGTAAGCCCTCCTACGAACCATCAAACAAGCAAAGCGTCAATACAGGACTAAGATAGACTGCTACTACACCGGCTCTGACGCTTGTTGGATGTGGCAGGGCTGGCAAACTATTACGGACTACAAAGGGAAGCCCAGCTGCTGGCTGCCCAGTGACGCGAGCCTACCAGACAAGCTAAATGCCTTCTCTGCTCGCTTCGAGGCAAGCAACACTGAATCATGCGTAAGAGCCTCAGCTGTTCCGGAGAACTGTATGATCATGCTCTCCGTAGCCGATGTGAATAAGACCGTTAAACAGGTTAACATTCACAAGGCCGCAGGGCCAGATGAATTACCTGGATGCGTACTCAGAGCATGCCCTGACCAGCTGGTAAGTGTCTTCACTGAAATTTTCCATCTCTCCCTGACCCAGTCTGTAATACTTAATTTTTCAATCAGACCACCAAAGTCCCCATAATCTAGTCGCCAAGGTAACCTGCCTAAATTACTATCTCCCCGTCGCACTATTTAGTCATGAAATGTTTTGAAGGGCTGGTCATGGCTCATATAAACACCATCATCCCAGACACCCTGGACCCACTCCAGTTCGCATACAGATCCACAGATGGCGCAATCTCTATTGCACTCCATATTGCCCTTTCCCGCTTGGACAAAAGGAACACCTACGTGTGAATGCTGTTCATTGACTACAGCTAAGCGTTCAACACCATTCAACAATGTTCAACACCATAGTGCCCTCCAAGCTCATCACTAAGCTAAGGACCCTGGGATTGAACACCTCCCTCTGCAACTGGATCCTGGGCTTCCTGACAGGATGCCCCCAGGTGTTGAGGGTAGGCATCAACACATTTGCCACGCTGACCCTCAACACAGGGTCCCCTCAGAGCTGCGTGGTTTGTCCCCTTCTGTACTCCCTGTGTGGCCTTGCGCTACTACAGCAAAATCTTTAAGTTTGCCAACGACACAACAGTGGTAGGTCTGATCACAGATGATGATGAAGCAGCCTATTGGGAGGAGGTCAGAGACCTGGTAGTGTGGTGCAACAACAACCTCTCACTCAATATCAGCAAGACAAAGGAGCTGATTGTGGACTACAGAAAACGGAAGACCGAGCACGCCACCATTCACATCGATGGTGCTGTAATGTTAAAGCGGGTTGAGCGCTTTAAACAGCTGCATCATTGAGAGCATCTTGACTGGCTGCATCACTGCTTGGTATGGCAACTGTTTGGAATCCGTCCACAAAGGCACTACAGAGGGTAGTGCGTGCGGCCCAGTACATCACTAGGGCCGAGCTCCTTGCCATCCAGGACCTCTATACCAGGCGGTGTCAGAGGAAGGCCCTAAAAATGGGCAAAGACTCCAGCCACGCAGGTCATAGATTGTTCTCTCTGCTACCTCATGGCAAGCGGTACCAATGCACCCTGAACAGCTTCTACCCCCAAGCCATAAGAAATAGTAAATTAAACACTCCAGCTGTTTATGGCCATATTAAATCTCTTACTATCCCAGTCTGCTGGCCCCACTTGCTTCAAGATGTCCACCATTGTTCATGTACCTAAATGACTATCGGCCCGTAGCACTCACTTCTGTCATCATGAAGTGCTTTGAGAGGCTAGTTAAGGATCATATCACCTCTACCTTACCTGACAACCTAGACCCATTTCAATTTCCTTATCGCCCCAATAGTTCCACAGACGATGCAATCGTCATCGCACTGCACACATTCCTATCCCACCTGGACAAGAGGAATACCTATGTCAGAATGCTGTTCATTGACTACAGCTCAGCCTTCAACACCATAGTACCCTCCAAGCTCATCATTAAGCTCGGCCCTGGGTCTGAACCCCGCCCTGTACAACTGGGTCCTGGACTTCCTGATGGGCCGCCCCCAGGTGGTGCAGGTAAGAAACATCACATCCACTTCGCTGACCCTCAACACAGGGGCCCCCACAAGGGTGCGTGCTCAGACCCCTCCTGTACTCCCTGTTCACCCTTGATTGCATGGCCACACACGTCTCCAACTCAATCATCAAGTTTGCAGATGACACAACAGTAGTAGGCTTGATTATCAACAATGATGAGACAGCCTACAGAGAGGAGGACAGGGTCCTGGCAGAGTGGTGCCACGAAAATAACCTCTCCCTCAACGTCAACAAAATGAAGGAGCTGATCGTGGACTTCAGGAAACAGCAGATGGAGCACGCCCCTATACACATCGACGGGACCGCAGTAGAGAAGGTGGAAAGCTTCAAGTTGCTCGGCGTACACATCACTGAGAATCTGAAATGGTCCACCCACACAGACAGGGTGGTGAAGAAGGAGCAGCAGCGCCTCTTCAACCTCAGGAGGCTGAAAAAATGTGTCTTTTCACCTTAAACCCTCACAAACTTTTACAGATGCACAGATTGAGAGCATTCTGTCGGGCTGTATCACCGCCTGGTACGCAACCGCAGGGCTCTCCAGAGGGTGGTGCAGTCTGCCCAACACATCACCGGGGGCACACCGCCTGCCCTCCAAGACACCGACAGAACCCAATGTCACAGTAAGGCCAAAAAGATAATCAAGGACATCAACCACCCGAGCCTCACCTTATGCATCCCACTATCATTCAGAAGGCGAGGTCAGTACAGGTGCATCAAAGCTGGGACCGAGAGACTGGAAAAACAGCTTCTTTCTCAAGGTCCTCAGACTGTTAAATAGCCATCACTAGCCGGCTACCACCCGGTTACATAACCCTGCACCTTAGAGGCTGCTGCCCTATATACATAGACATAGAATCACTGGCCACTTTAATAATGGGAACACTAGTCAATTTAATAATGTTTACATACTGCTTTACTCATCTCATATGTATATACTGTATTGTATTCTACTGTATTTTAGTCAATGCCACTGCGACATTGCTCGTCCTAATTCCATTATTTTACATTTAGATGTGTGTATTGTTGTGAATTGTTGTGAATTGTTAGATACTACTGCACTGTAGGAGCTAGGAACACAATAATTTCACTAGAACCACAATAACATCAGCTAAACATGTGTATGTGACTGATTTGATTTGAATAGTTAACTGCATTGACCCTTTTTGCACTCACTTTTTTTGACTCATGACATACGCTGCTACTATTATTTGTCACTTAATTCTTAGTTATATGTATGTACTGTAGATATCTACCTTAATTACCTCGTACCCCTCCACATCGACTTGGTGCTGGTACCCCTTGTCTATAGTCAGGTTATCATTACTCATAGACTCAGTACTGGAACCTCTTGTATATAGTCAGGTTATCATTACTCATAGACTCAGTACTGGAACCTCTTGTATATAGTCAGGTTATCATTACTCATAGACTCAGTACTGGAACCTCTTGTATATAGTCAGGTTATCATTACTCATAGACTCAGTACTGGAACCTCTTGTATATAGTCAGGTTATCATTACTCATAGACTCAGTACTGGTACCCCTTGTATATAGTCAGGTTATCATTACTCATAGACTCAGTACTGGAACCTCTTGTATATAGTCAGGTTATCATTACTCATAGACTCAGTACTGGAACCTCTTGTATATAATCAGGTTATCATTACTCATAGACTCAGTACTGGAACCTCTTGTATATAGTCAGGTTATCATTACTCATAGACTCAGTACTGGAACCTCTTGTATATAGTCAGGTTATCATTACTCATAGACTCAGTACTGGAACCTCTTGTATATAGTCAGGTTATCATTACTCATTGTGTATTTATTATTACTTTCATTATTAAGTTTTTTTACTTTTATATTATTGCTCTATTTTCTATCTCTCTCCGTTGTTGGTAAGGGCCCCGTTGTTGGTAAGGGCCCATCAGAAAGCATTTCACTGTTGTTTACAAAGCAGGTGAGGAATAGAAATGAGATTTGATCATCTCTTTCACTCTCTTTCTCTTCCTATGTATTCCCTCCATCTTTCTAGAGTGATTCTTTCAAATCCCCCTTTTTTACCTTCCATCTCTCTCCCTCACTTTGACTCTCTCTCCATCTCTCTCCCCTTTGCCCCCCCTTTCTCTGTTTCTCTCACTCGCTCTCCCCCAAACACACAACCATCTGTTCACATTTTCCTGTGACACACAACAATTAGGTCCCCCCCCCCCTCCGTGTAAGGAGAACAACAACACAATAACAACAACAGCACCTGCAAAATCTCCAGGCTTCCCATTACGGCTAAATGGCTATGAGTTTCTATGGTGATCCGCGCTCTAAATTAACAAAATGCTAAATGGCTCCGGAGGCACCTAAAGTGACAGTTACATTCTGCCACAAGTCCCATTCAGTGACAGGCTGAAGGCATCTTATCTGTACAAGTGTCTCTATGAATTTCAATGTACAGTTGAAATCGGAAGTTTACATACACTTAGGTTGGAGTCATTAAAACTCGTTTTTCAACCACTCCACAAATTTCTTGTTAACAAACTATAGTCTTGGCAAGTCGGTTAGGACATCTACTTTGTGCATGACACAAGTCATTTTTCCAACAATTGTTTACAGACAGATTATTTCACTTATAATTCACTGTATCACAATTCCAGTGGGTCAGAAGTTTACATACACTAAGTTGACTGTGCCTTTAAACAGCTTGGAAAATTCCAGAAAATTATGTCATGACTTTAGAAGCTAATTAGAAGCTAATTGACATCATTTGAGTCAATAGGAGGTGTACCTGTGCATGTATTTCAAGGCCTACCTTCAATCTCAGTGCCTCTTTGCTTGGCATCATGGGAAAATCAAAAGACATCAGCCAAGACCTCAGAAAAAAAATGGTAGACCTTCACAAGTCTGGTTCATCCTTAGGAGCAATTTCCAAATGCCTGAAGGTACCACATTCATCTGTACAAACAATAGTACGCAAGTATAAACACCATGGGACCATGCAGCCATCATACCGCTCAGGAAGAAGACGCGTTCTGTCTCCTAGAGATGAACGTACTTTGGTGCGTAAAGTGCAAATCAATCCCAGAACAACAGCAAAGGGCCTTGTGAAGATGCTGGAGGAAACAGGTACAAAAGTATCTATATCCACAGTCAAACGAGCCGACATAACCTGAAAGGCCACTCAGCAAGGATGAAGCCACTGCTCCAAAACCGCCATAAAAAAGCCAGACTACGGTTTGCAACTGCACATGGGGACAAAGATCATACTTTTTGGATAAATGTCCTTTGGTCTGAGGAAACAAAAATAGAACTGTTTGGCCATAATGACCATCGTTATTTTTGGAGGAAAAAGGGGGAGGCTTGCAAGCCGAAGAACACCATCCCAACCGTGAAGCACGGGGGTGGCAGCATCATGTTGTGTGGATGCTCTGCTGCAGGAGGGACTGGTGCACTTCACAAAATAGAATGCTTCATGAGGAAGGAAAATTATGTAGATATGTTGAAGCAACATCTCAAGACATCAGTCAGGAAGTCAAAGCTTGTAAACCTCTGACCCACTGGGAATGTGATGAAAGAAATAAAAGCTGAAATAAATCATTCTCTCTGCTATTATTCTGACATTTCACATTCTTAAAATAAAGTGGTGATCCTAACTGACCTAAGACAGGGAATTTTTACTAGGATTAAATGTCAGGAATTGTCACGAATTATGAGTTTAAATGCATTTGGCCTAGGTGTATGTAAACTTCCGACTTCAACTATACGTACTAGCACTGCATTTCGTTTGCTCAAAATAAACACTCGGTCATGTCTGCAACCTGAGGAACATTGCCAAGGTGCAGCCGTTTCTCTCTCAGGCTGATACAGAGAGACTCATCCATGCTTTTACTACAAGCAAGCTTGACTACTGTAATGCTCTCCTGTCTGGTCTACACAAGAAAGCCATTGGTCAACTGCAAAACATACTGAATGCTGCAGCACACGTAGTGACCAAGACCAGACAGAGAGCACACATTACACCGGTTTCAAGGTCTCTGACTGGCTGTCTGAGTTTTAGAATTAATTTAAAGAATCTTCTCTTGGTTTTTAAATCAATCCACGATTGTGCACCACTATACATGTCAGACATGCTTTTAAGTTATGTAACTATCCCAAAGCCTAGGACCAAGAGGTAATGAGATGCAGCCTTTAGTTACTCTGCCCTCGGCTTCTGGAATAGCCTGCCAGAGAGGGCTGAAACTGTGGACATATTTAAAAGAGATATTAACACAACTTTTAAGCTTTGCTTTTCCTTCGTTCTTTTTAGTCGTTAAGTTTTTATTGTTATTCTTTTGTTTTTTATCCTTTTATGATTGCTGTATAGTAAATATTTTATTTTCATTGTTTTTATTCGTTTTCTCCTGTGAAGCGTTGCATTCCATGTATGAAACGTGCTATATAAATAAAGTTTGATTTGATTTGATTTGATGTCATGTTGCGGCGCTGTCATGAAAACTGCACGATGTATAGAAAGAGACTGAATGCATAAATTAGGAGCGAGATAGATAGATATACAGTGCCTTCAGAAAGTATTCAAATCTAGCTTTCTTCAGATTAATAGAGGTGTGCCCCAGGGTTCCATTTTAGCTCCTGTGTTGTTCTCAATTATTATTAATGATTTGGGAAATGGGATGCAACCAGCAAAGTTACATCTATATGCAGATGATACAGTCATGTGCTCCTTCTCTGGTTCAGGCTGAGCTCCAGACTGCTTTTCAGCCACTGCAGGCCTCCCTTTATGGTCTCAAACTGGTCTTGAATATACAAAAAACTAAATTCATAACCTTTACCAGAGCTAGAACTCTGCCAGATAACGTTAACATTGTCACATCTGGTGGCTTTCCATTGAAAAAGTGTCATCCTACAAATACCTAGGTATTTGGTTGGATAACAAGTTGTCCTTTAAAAGTTCATATGGATAATCTTGTGAGGAAGCTTAAATTGAAATTGGGTTTTTATTTTTGTATTAAGGCTTGCTTCCCGCTTATTGCTAGAAAGAAGCTTTTTCAGGCCACTTTTCTCTCTGTAATTGATTATGGTGACTTGTTGTATATGCATGCAATCTCCTCTGTCTTACAGAGACTGGACTCTGTTTATCCAGCATCCTTGTGTTTTATTACAAATGCCAAGTCTCTCACCTACCATTGCACCTTGTACCAAATGGTAGGTTGGACCTCACTTTATATGAGCAGAAAGATACATGTGTGTGTTCATCTACAAAGCCCTTTTGGGTAAACTCCCTATTTACCTCTGTAGTCTGGGCTCCTTCACCACCAGCAGTTACCATACCCAGTCTGCTAGGTGGTTGCTACTTAAAGTCCCCAGGACATTCACAGTATTTGGCAAGACTGCCTTCTCTTCTTGCGCACCAGACGCATGGAATAGTCTATAATCCATGCTTCATCTAGATATGTTAGTGCCACTGAAAGAATTATAAATATTGATGGGAGACTTTGTACAGAGGAGTGGAAAGGCTTTTTTTTAGGCTGGTTCATGTTGTTGTATTGTATTCTTGTATGTTTTAATTCTGTAATGTATTGATTGTTGCTGCCTTCTTGGCCAGGTCTCCCTTGAAAAAGAGACTCTGGGTCTCAATGGGCTTTTCCTGGTTAAAGAAAGGTTTGAATAAAAAAAAAATACCCCTTGACTTATTCCACATTTTGTTGTGTTACAGCCTGAATTTAAAATGTATTCAATAGATTTTTTTACCCTCTACACACAATACCCCATAATAACAAAGTGAAAACGTGTTTTTAGAAATATTTGCAAATTAATTGAAAATGAAATACAGAAATATTTCTTAAGTATTCACACCCCAGGCTCTTTTGCCTGTGCTTATAGCTTTTTTACGTTTCTTTTTATCCTAAAAAACTCTCTAGTCCTTGTCGATGACAAGCATACCCATAACATGATGCAGACACCACCATGCTTGAAAATAATGGTACTCAGTGATGTGTTGTGTTGGATTTGTCCCAAACATAACACGTAGCATTCAGGTGACTGGGTGTATTGATACACCATCCAAAGCCTAATTAATAACTTCACCATGCACAAAGGGATATTCAGCGTCTGCTTTTTTTTATTTGTACCCATCTATCAATCGGTGCCCTTCTTTGCAAGGCATTGAAAACCCTCCCTTCTCTTTGTGGTTAAATCTGTGCTTGAAATTCACTACTTGATTGAGTGACCTTACAGATAATTGTATGTGTGGGGTACAGAGATGAGGTAGTCATTCAAATATCATGTCAAACACTTCTGTTGAACATGGAATGAATCCATACAACTTATTATGTGACTTGTTAAGCACATTTTTCCTGCTGGACTTATTTAGTCTTGCCATAACAAAGGAGCTGAATACTTAATGACTCAAAACAGTTCAACTTTCATTTTTGTATTAATTTCTACAATTTCAGAGACACAAAATCTCAGTTTAATCACTTTTAAAATCAGGCTGTAATAGAAACAACATGTGGAATAAGTCATGGTGTGTGAATACTTTCTGAAAGCACTGTACATACTCTGTGGCTGCACCTGTACTCAAATGTATATTTTCTATACAATGTGTCCTTTTGATTGGCTTCTCACTGCGCTGATTGACATGTAAACACACCAATGAAGTGGGTGAAGAGAAAAAGTGAGTTTGCTAGAAGTCAAAGTCTCTCTTTTACCCTCTCTGTCTCTATCAGGGACACAGACAGATGATTAGCTTTCTCTGAACCTGTTAAAAACTCTTTCTGTAGTCTCTTTTAACACATGCACGCACGCACACATACTCTCACTCTCCCCTCTCCCTCTCTCTCCCTCTCCCCCTCTCCCTCCATCTCTCTGTAGTTGTGTATAAAGTAGTTTGGAGTGATTTGTGGGGGGAGAAGCAGGCAGTTTTGCACTTTTCACAGATATGGTGGTAGAGACAGATACGGTGTGTGTGTGTGTGTGTGCGCGCGC